>NW_016163369.1:28119-36930 GCF_001687245.7 Rhagoletis zephyria | reverse complement strand
ATTAAATTTATTATAACTCATATTAATTGATTAATCGCACAATCCGCTTCTAAGCGCTCGGCGATACAAATAAAATAAAAACCTATAATAAGGCGAGATCAGCTATTTCCACAATTTCTTCAAAATCACCAATAGTGTCTGAATCATTTACATTTGTGTTGTTGTCATATATTGAGCTATTCAACCTTGATAACATACCTTTTGATATCGGAAACGTTTTGTAGCAGAAACTAATAGCCTTCATATAACATTTTATTGGAACTATTGAATTAAGGCTTTCCAACCTCATCCTATTTCGAATCTTGGTTTTTGTTGAATTCATTGCGGGAAAAACGCGCTCATTTGAGTGCGGCAAGGATAATAATATGAAGGCTTTATTACTTATACATATTTCCAAACATTTTTTTGCCTGTTGCGATTTTCACTCCGTAAGCAATTATCCAAAATTTTTCAGAGTCGGATGGAATGCCGCTCTGAAAAAAGTTACTCCATGGGAAAGTTAAAAGTTTTAAATATTCAGTTTCCGCTGCTTCTCTTTCCTTCAAAGTCAAATAGTGGATAGGCAGGTCCCTGAAACTCGCCCTATTGTGATTCAAACACTTTTCGGGTGTCAAAATCAAAGCGTTTGTAAAAGTATTTAATTGACTAGGTAATCGCTTCAAAAGTTCTTCGATTAGGGTGATTAAAAATGTTTTGACAGTCTTTTAGAGCTGGTTTCTCCAATTCAACTTAGTTTAGCCAATTTTTTAGGCTTAATTAAGAATAAGCTGTGTAAAAAGTAGGCTAACATTTGACTTAAGTCCAAAAAATGGCTTAACTAAGTTAAGTTGAGTTGGAGAAACCAGCCCTTAACATGCTGTTCACGCGTGACATGCTGTTAACGTGACTTAAGTCAAGTTTATCACGCAGTTCATTAGCCTCTTCGGTAAAATTGGTCCATAAATTGTTAAAATGCCTTTCACATTTTCTCCACTTGCTCATGTTAACTTAATTTTTATAATGAAATTGCAAATTTCACATTCAGCGGGAGTTGTCACAAATGACGGTGTAAAATTGGCAAATGTTCGATATGCTACAACAAAATCNTTTTTTTTAAGTATTTGTATTAACACATTTTTCAATAGGACTGCGCAATTATTAAATTTATTATAACTCATATTAATTGATTAATCGCACAATCCGCTTCTAAGCGCTCGGCGATACAAATAAAATAAAAACCTATAATAAGGCGAGATCAGCTATTTCCACAATTTCTTCAAAATCACCAATAGTGTCTGAATCATTTACATTTGTGTTGTTGTCATATATTGAGCTATTCAACCTTGATAACATACCTTTTGATATCGGAAACGTTTTGTAGCAGAAACTAATAGCCTTCATATAACATTTTATTGGAACTATTGAATTAAGGCTTTCCAACCTCATCCTATTTCGAATCTTGGTTTTTGTTGAATTCATTGCGGGAAAAACGCGCTCATTTGAGTGCGGCAAGGATAATAATATGAAGGCTTTATTACTTATACATATTTCCAAACATTTTTTTGCCTGTTGCGATTTTCACTCCGTAAGCAATTATCCAAAATTTTTCAGAGTCGGATGGAATGCCGCTCTGAAAAAAGTTACTCCATGGGAAAGTTAAAAGTTTTAAATATTCAGTTTCCGCTGCTTCTCTTTCCTTCAAAGTCAAATAGTGGATAGGCAGGTCCCTGAAACTCGCCCTATTGTGATTCAAACACTTTTCGGGTGTCAAAATCAAAGCGTTTGTAAAAGTATTTAATTGACTAGGTAATCGCTTCAAAAGTTCTTCGATTAGGGTGATTAAAAATGTTTTGACAGTCTTTTAGAGCTGGTTTCTCCAATTCAACTTAGTTTAGCCAATTTTTTAGGCTTAATTAAGAATAAGCTGTGTAAAAAGTAGGCTAACATTTGACTTAAGTCCAAAAAATGGCTTAACTAAGTTAAGTTGAGTTGGAGAAACCAGCCCTTAACATGCTGTTCACGCGTGACATGCTGTTAACGTGACNAGAGCTGGTTTCTCCAATTCAACTTAGTTTAGCCAATTTTTTAGGCTTAATTAAGAATAAGCTGTGTAAAAAGTAGGCTAACATTTGACTTAAGTCCAAAAAATGGCTTAACTAAGTTAAGTTGAGTTGGAGAAACCAGCCCTTAACATGCTTATTAAGTCAAGTTTATCACGCAGTTCATTAGCCTCTTCGGTAAAATTGGTCCATAAATTGTTAAAATGCCTTTCACATTTTCTCCACTTGCTCATGTTAACTTAATTTTTATAATGAAATTGCAAATTTCACATTCAGCGGGAGTTGTCACAAATGACGGTGTAAAATTGGCAAATGTTCGATATGCTACAACAAAATCGATAACAATAAAAATTGTTACCACATCAAAACTAAAGCTCTAAATCCACAATCTACTTTTCACGTTTTTCGAAGCATTTACATGATAGCGCNCAACAAAATCGATAACAATAAAAATTGTTACCACATCAAAACTAAAGCTCTAAATCCACAACCTACTTTTCACGTTTTTCGAAGCATTTACATGATAGCGCACAAAAAATTTATTTGAAGGGAAAAAATCTCCAAAATATCAAAACAAAAAATCGCCAAATTGGCGCTAAATCACCAAAATCTGGATACTCTGCATAGCGGTAGGCCTAGGCACATCAAGTGCCTGCAAGTGAACCTCCATAATGCAAAGGCGGCCTCTGACGTCTTATGCAGGAGGTTCAAAACAGAACTCTTGAATGTCGCATTCATCCAAGAACCATAGGTTTTCGACGGGGCTATTAAAGGCCTAAAAGACTGTGATGGTAAGATAGTTTACGACACCACACACTGCAGGACCAGAGTGCGCTCGAGCGGCCATATTACTTCGTAATAACATGACTTTTGTTCCCATTTCAGGGTTGACAGAACGGGACTTAGCTGCTGTATGTACTAAAGTGCCCACTCAAATGGGAGAACAAGAGGCCGTTCTCGCTTCAGCTTACTNATCTGGATACTCTGCATAGCGGTAGGCCTAGGCACATCAAGTGCCTGCAAGTGAACCTCCATAATGCAAAGGCGGCCTCTGACGTCTTATGCAGGAGGTTCAAAACAGAACTCTTGAATGTCGCATTCATCCAAGAACCATAGGTTTTCGACGGGGCTATTAAAGGCCTAAAAGACTGTGATGGTAAGATAGTTTACGACACCACACACTGCAGGACCAGAGTGCGCTCGAGCGGCCATATTACTTCGTAATAACATGACTTTTGTTCCCATTTCAGGGTTGACAGAACGGGACTTAGCTGCTGTATGTACTAAAGTGCCCACTCAAATGGGAGAACAAGAGGTCGTTCTCGCTTCAGCTTACCTCCCAGGCGACAGCTGCGAGATGCCCACAAGGGAAATAATAGCCCTAGAGGAGTACTGCAGAAGAAGAAAGCTGAAATTAGTAATGACCTGCGACGCCAACGCCCATCACTGTGTATGGGGTAGCTCGAGCACCAATTCTAGAGGTGAGTCATTTCTTGAGTTTATCACTAAGAACAATTTATTTATTCTTAACCGGGGTAATGAGCCGACTTTTGTCAATGCTATAAAGGAGGAGGTTCTAGATTTGACAGTTTCCTCAACTAGCTTGTCGACATTTATCTCTGGCCTTTATCTAACTGGCATGTCTCAAATGAGGTATCTATGTCGGAACCCCGGCATATTCGGTTCGATATAACGGGTGATTTTTTAAGAGCTTGATACCTTTTTTTTTAAAAAAAAAGGTATCAAGCTCTTAAAAAATCACCCGTTAGAAGCCCAAAGAGTGAAAAATCATGTTTACAGAAATCCCAGAAAAACGAACTGGGAACTCTTTCGCCTTTACATAGAGCGGGAAGTGAATACTTCTACCGCACCAATTTCATCCGTCTATGAACTTGAGGGCGAGGCGAGAAAGTTCCAAGATGTCCTCAAACAAGCTTTTGAAGAGAGCCGCCCACTGAGAACCAAGCAGTCTCAAAGGGATGTCCGTTAGTGGAACGATTCTCTTGGGAAACTTAGGAAAACAGCCAGGAAACTCTTCAATAGGGCAAAGTCAACAGGTGTCTTCGACATTAAGCTTTCCTTGCACTTTTGGGCGCACATAGTATTTTGCTGCACAGAGGCGGTTGCGTATTTTGGCTACAACAAGAAGTGGTCCGGTACTTGAACCTAGTACTACATACCAGTGTTGATAATTGCATTTTCCAATTTCGTATGAAAATGTAATTCAAATTGTACCCTTTATCACTAAATTGTGCCAAATTTTTATTCCTGTTATTTTATACCCGAGCGCTCTTGTGCACAAGGGTATTATAACTTCTCATAACGGTTGTTTGTAACAGCCAAAACGAATCGAGATAGATATAGACAAATGTATACATAAATGATCAGAATGAAAAGAGAAGTCGATTAAGCCATGTCCGTCTGTCCGTCCGTCCGTGTACATGACAACTCGAGCAAAAATTTAGATATCTCAACGAAATTGGTTTGTAGATTGCCCTTTAACCAAGGTAGGTTGGTATTGAAAATGGGCGAAATCGGACCGTAACCACGCCCACTTCGCACATGACGGTAGTTTTCAGAAATACGAAAACTGAGATATTTTAGTAACTACTGAAGATTATTCACTCAAACTGATATTTGCAATGATTTTTAGACGTGAAATAAGAATATTAAAAATTTTTGGAAAATGGGCGAAGCCACGCCCACTTATTATTACATGTGTATATTTTGGGAGCCGCTACACAAATTTCTCCCAAACTTGGCACAGTTGATAGCTTTGGTTCAANAATGTGTATATTTTGGGAAGCGCTACACAAATTTCTCCCAAACTTGGCACAGTTGATAGCTTTGGTTCAACATACCAAACGGCTGAAAATTTAAAAAATCGGACAATAACCACGCCCACATCCCATATAACGGTAATTTTGCGAAATACGAAATCTTTGATAAATCAGTAAATACAGGAGCAAATTTATTCAAAATTGATGTTTGNCATATAACGGTAATTTTGCGAAATACGAAATCTTTGATAAATCAGTAAATGCAGAAGCAAATTTATTCAAAATTGATGTTTANTCCCATATAACGGTAATTTTGCGAAATACGAAATCTTTGATAAATCAGTAAATACAGGAGCAAATTTATTCAAAATTGATGTTTGGGTTAATTCTTTAGCAAAAAAACACGTTTATGATAAAATTTTGGAAAATGGGCGTGGCACCGCCCACTTATGACCAGGTATGTATATCTCGGTAACCGTTCGATCAATTTGTACCGAACTTTATTACCCACCCTGGTGCGAAATAAAGTCAATTGACATAATTACATTTTTAAAAGCGAAATAAAATCCATTGACATTATTGCCCCCGTACGCGCCGCGACCGGCGCCAACACCACGTCAGGCTACGCCGCGGCCCCCGGCCCCCCTTCCCTGTCTCCCGCCGTGCTGTAACGCAGGTAGATTACTTTTTTGTATACGTTGAAATAAATTTTTTATATATTTTAAACATCGAGGGCTTATATTTAATAATACCCTCTATCTACACACTTTTCACAAAGATGAGATTCTGATATAAAAATCCACCTATGATTTAACTGTCATCGGTGGTATTAACGCTACTTTATATAACGCTTGACAAAAGAATTTACACTATTATAAATTGGAAATCGGAAGTAATATCAGTGANTATCTACACACTTTTCACAAAGATGAGATTCTGATATAAAAATCCACCTATGATTTAACTGTCATCGGTGGTATTAACGCTACTTTATATAACGCTTGACAAAAGAATTTACACTATTATAAATTGGAAATCGGAAGTAATATCAGTGATGACAGGTAATAAGTCGCAGATGATTTCTAACGTCACAAATTAGTTTTTTGTGCAAATTGCAGATAGAGGGTATTAATGCATTCAAGCCCTCGATATTTCAGATTTTTATATTTGTAAGTTGTTGGAAGCAGGAATGCCATCTTGGCTCATNATGACAGGTAATAAGTCGCAGATGATTTCTAACGTCACAAATTAGTTTTTGTGCAAATTGCAAGTAGAGGGTATTAATGCATTCAAGCCCTCGATATTTCAGATTTTTATATTTGTAAGTTATTGGAAGCAGGAATGCCATCTTGGCTCATACCGTGCCATTTGTCCCTATTTTACTTCAAATGGCACTTAATTTTTCAATTTGGCACAAAGTCCTAAAATGGCACTTTTGTAAAAAAAATAACATTTCAATACATTTTTGTGAAATCCTTTGCGTTCTTTTTCTCAACTAAAATTTTCTAATTTATAAAGGCTATTCAACTGGGTTATCTTATTTTATCATTCCACTTTTGTTTTGAAAATGTGGCTTTATTTTATTGCTAAATGTGAATGATTAAAA
This sequence comes from Rhagoletis zephyria, assembly GCF_001687245.7. Taxonomy (NCBI): domain Eukaryota; kingdom Metazoa; phylum Arthropoda; class Insecta; order Diptera; family Tephritidae; genus Rhagoletis; species Rhagoletis zephyria. Next base: position 30,505 of record NW_016163369.1, on the reverse strand, counting down.
GGAATGACACCTTTTTCGGTACTTTTACTTTTCTATTTGGCANGCTATTCAACTGGGTTATCTTATTTTATCATTCCACTTTTGTTTTGAAAATGTGGCTTTATTTTATTGCTAAATGTGAATGATTAAAAGGAATGACACCTTTTTTGGTACTTTTACTTTTCTATTTGGCAAATTTTGGCACTTTTTTATCCTCAATATGGCACCTCATAACTAAGGATAGTTGGCAGCCCTGATTGGAAGATTTCTGCTGTGTTTTGGCAACAACTTGTCTGCAGTAAAAAAGCATATAATTTGTGTATCAAAAGTGTGTGGAAACCAATCAATTAATTTACATGATATTGGTTCCGATATTAAAAAATCAATAATTGTCTATACCCGCATTTTGGCACATTGGCTTGAATGTGCCATCTAATAACTAGTGTCGTCGTTCGCCTTGCTTTTAAATGATGTCACAAATTGCTGGCGGAGACATGAATACAATGTATGGAAATTCCTTTTCTATAAATACACACACACAAAAATAAAGCGAACACTATTAAATTGAAGAAACAGTCACATACCAAATTTGTCGCGGAGAGAAAAATTACACACAAACTGTTTAAATGGAGTAAATATGAGCACTTAATGAGTGCAATTCGGTTTAGTCGTTGGCTGGGTATGCAGCTACAGTTTCACGGCTATACTCAATCCCGACTCTTGCGTTCGCGTCAGCGCACTCTGGGAAACGTGGGCAACCCAGATGCGAGATGCAGTAACCAACCCGAGTGGAGCCTTGGGTCAGGGCAGAAAGAGATGGAGCTTCGGTGGGGCCACTCCGATTTATTCGGTTTAAGGGCTCACTGAAGTCTGCAGCGTCTGTTCACCAGTATGTGCCGCTGCAAGCGGGCGTCTGCTTGGAGCAAACGGCTCGCTACATAACCGTGTATTCGGTTGCGAAACCACCCACGTCCCAGCAAGGGTTTGGCGCTGTGTTTGGGACCCGCCACGTAAAAACGCCTTCAATGAAAAACAAAGCAAAGCCTCGCATGAGACCCCTCCCCCTTATGATGACGATCACGGCAAACGTTTAAAGGACTACGATTTGAGGGTATGCACCTGCAATGTCCAGACCCTTAATGGGGAAGTGCCTCTGCCCAGCTGGTTGATACCCTCGTAAGGGCAAGAGCGGACACCACCGCCTCCAAGAAATGCGTTGGACGGGACAAGGCAAAAAATGTCTGGGGCCTTGCGACGTCTACTACAGCTGTCATGTAAAGGAGCGAAAATTCGGTGTTGGATTTGTATGGGAGAGAGACTCCGTCGCCGAGTACTGTAGTTCACCCCGTTGGACGGAGCCTAGCCACAAACCGCATCAAAGCGAGATTCTTCAACATCTCGCTCATCTGCGCCAATGTCCCGACATAAGAGAAGGACGAGGCGTCCAAGAATCTCTTCTATGACGCTTGGAGCGCACATATGAGTGCTGTCCCCGCCATGATATCAAAATCGTACTTGGCGATTTCAATGCCAGGGTGGGCAAAAAAAGGATTTTTGAAACCACTGTCGGAAAATTCAGCCTCCATGACGAGACGTCCGACAGCGGACTGGGGCTGATCGACTTGCCGGGGCCCGAAACATGGTAGTATGCAGCAGTGTTGATAATTTCGATACAATTTACTTTTTTGATACAATTTCAAGTGCTTTCTACTTTCCTACTACCCAGCACTTTTTAATACAATTTTACTGCCAAAATTTCGTTAAGTTTTGATTAAATTCTTAGATGATAGATTTAGAATCGCATAAAAATGATATACGGGACGTGTATTGTGGAGCTGAAGCAGAATTGTTCATTTTTCAAAACAAAAACAAAAACTAAAGAGGAAGATATTCTAAATTTTAGCAAAAACGTAAAACAATTTTGTGTAAAATTTTGTCGTACTATGAAGAAAAAAATTAATTTTCTAATATGGTCTTTAATACTGAACCCTTCCTCAGTATTATGAAGCAATATGCAAAGCATCGTTCCACTAATTGTTTCAGAAGTATGAAATTGCTAGAATATAAGACAGCACAACAGAATTTAGGGCCTTGGCTGAACACCTTGATTAAAAAATTTTGTCAACCTGAATATTTTTGAGTTTTGGGAAAAAGTAAGAATCACAAAAATTTTTTTAAGAACCACTGTCGATTGCACATTCTTCAGCCAATGTTGAAAGGATCCTCTCCATTCAAAAATTAATAAAAATAAAATGTCGAAATGGACTTCAAGTAGAAACAATTTCCTCTTCACATCTTCTTCTTCTTATTTGGCGCTGTAACCGCCTAAGCGATTTTGGCCGAGTCCAAAACAGCACGCCAGTCATTTCTCTTCTGTGCTAACTGACGCCAATTGAAAATGCCAAGT
>NW_016163369.1:21948-25690 GCF_001687245.7 Rhagoletis zephyria | reverse complement strand
AAAAGTAAACAGGCAGTGTTTAATTTAATAAGCACGGTGTGTAAATTTGCATTCACTATGAGAGGAAACTCTCTTAATATGTGGAAATTTAAACACAAATTTTTTGGGTGTATACTTAGCGTTCACAGAGGTTTTGTAGAAAAAATAAAAATTAAATCATGACCTAAACAATTTATCGATTTTCAGAAGACTCTCGAAGACTACTGTTTAAATAAACAAGTAATTTTTAGCAAAAAACCAAACCAACTTCAATTCTCATGTAAAACCTTAAGATTACCGTTAATTTCTCCATGATCCAATAATCGGATCTATACCAAGTTAGGATGGGACACCTCTGAGCTACCACCTTTCCTTTAAAAAAAAGAATTATCGAAATCGGTTATGCGGTAACATATATAAAAAAATATTCCCACGAATAGATAACCTCCTCCTTTTTTGAAGTCGGTTAAAAATATTGAACAAATTATGATTTTGGTGTAAAGACGAAGTCGCATTTTAAAATTTGCGTGCAATTAAGGGCATTAACAAATTTTTATTTTAACTCTTCAATAAGTTTATGATAAACTTCATGCAATATAAATTTCTTTGTAGGGCCCGGTACAACATTGTTACAATAACAAGTAGTTTTTAAGCAAAAACCAAAAACGACTTCAATTCTCATTTAAAAATTTAGAAATACCGTTGCGGTAACATACATAAAAAAATATTCCGATGAGTTAATAACTTCTCCTTTTTTTGAAGTCGGTGAAAAAGAGAAAAATTAATGAGGTAAATTATTATAAATTTTTTAATAGCTATTTTTAACATTTTCAATAAAATTTACATTAAAAAATAATCTCAGTCCCCCCCCCCTAAATTATGCTCTGCATACGCCCATGATCAGAAGTTAAGAATTTAATATAGGCAAGCTGCAGCTGCAATCGACTTGCAAAGTTGAATCCATATTTTGGATGACAAAAACAAACGAAAATGTTAATATTTACATACTCTGTTAATAGTGCCAGTTTACACAGGTAAATATTGGAGCAGGTGAAGCAGACTGTTTGATTGATACAATATTTCGTTACTCTTGCGTTTATTCATATACATATGAATATATCGTACATAAATAACAAACAACAATCTCCCCCGACCCAATTTTCAAAATAATCCTGGATACGGCCCTGCATGTATGTCGTATTTGTAAACCACGGTAACCATATATGTGTGGATATATAAAATAAATGCATCGTGCTCCTTTATTCTTTTAAATATTGGGAATTCTGTCAGTTGCTCACTGCGTAAGACCTTATTGAGGTGAGGTATTAGTCACTATAGCTCCACTTACCGCCTCCATTATCTATTAATCAAAAATTTCTATATTCTGGTTGCCAAGCACGACCACAACTGACGTCTTTCAAGTGCGACATCATCCAATCAGCGAAGAAATGTCGTTAACTTAAGTGTCCAATTAATTAATATCGCATTTAACAGCCGCCAAGCTGAGAAGAGCCATTAAGATACTTGCACTCCGTAGTTTGTTACTTGGCCACTCAGTCAGCTTTTATGGATATGGAGAAGTACTTATTGTCGAGTATATATACATATGTATGTATGTAAGTATACATATGTACTTGCACACATAACATATTCCAGTTGTCGACCCTCTTCGTTCCCCCAACTTTCGTTGCACTCTCTAAACCACCGGTAGGAAGTGAGAGATTTTTAGACTTTTCTTAAAGTGAGATGGTTGCATTCTCTCTATTTTGGTAATGTTTTTTGCTACAACAGAACGCTGGGTTGAGTTATGCACCTATGCCTCCTGTGTTTTACTTAGTTATTGATTACTTGCTGTTTAAACTGGATGCTCATGCACCCAGTGATCGACCAACCTGCTGAACAAGTGGCAGAACGACCATCTTTTTCTACATAGAAACACCTCGTACATTCCTTATATGTACGTGCCACATGTGTAAATATGTATACGATGCATAAATCTTTTCGGTGTGCTCACTTCACACCCGTACATTGCCACCGGCGTGCTTTCGCTTTTGATCCGAAACTGCCAACCAACTCCAGACAACAGCACCGATACTAGCACCAGCAACGGCAACATCCCCGGCAGCGTAAGATTGATAGGCTCTCGGACTCTGCTGGAGTTGTGTTGGCTTAGTTGAATGGTTAGTTTTTTGCTTTAATTATTTGTATTTCGCTCTGCCTTGATTTTTTCTGATGCTGGATTACCTTGCGCTATGGCCCTGGACTCATTTTTCATGCTCAAGTTTCGTCCTTTTCGGCCGCACGGTGCTGGTAGGTGAATGCAATTAATATTTTTCATTTGTTTGTTTCGTTGCCAAATGCGAACGGCAACATTAATAAATTAACAGCGGCAAAACAACATACAGAGCGTAGTACAAATTTTACCTACCGCAGTTAGATTGTGAAATGTAAGACGGTTATTTGATGGTCTTCGCAAATGTAAATTTTTATTAAGTGGCCAAGTAGATGAAACATACAATGTTGCAAATTTCCATCCAAAATTTGAGAATACTACATTGCAAATCACTTATATGTTTGAAGTATATACATAAAATGAATTACATATAAATATTTATCAAGGTGTCAAGAACTGGGTTTGTAAACATGTTAGTTTTATTGCGGATTTTATTAGAATGCCCATAAAACAAAAATGTTTGCTCGAAAAAGTTTTGGGTTAAGGCGATTAAACAGCAGAGAAAAAATTAAATTAGCGAAATAAAAAAAAATATCAATAAAATAAATTGCTAACTGATGTACAAATTATTTTTTGGGTTTTTCGTTTGATTACACGTTGCACGATTTTGTCATAAGCTTTCCACAACTAAATGCGTTTTTTTTGCACAAAATGTCCCAGCTGTTTTGCATTAAACCGCTCTTCCCACATCAAGTCACTGTCTTGCACTGCATTTCTGGGAGAGCAACGAAATCACCAAACACAAAATCCCCAGTTTTAAAAAAATCCTCAAATACATTATCCCCAAGCTTTTGAATAAATGATATTACTGATCATATAAACAATAACACGAGCCGAATCTTATTTTTGTTCTTATTCGTAAATACAGCAGTTCTTTTTCATGACTATTGTGTTTTATATTTGCTTTATTCTTTATTTATTTATTCTTTCATTTTCTTCTCACCCCCTCTCTTCCACTTGCAAACAGAATTGAATTCAATTCTTGAACCCATGGTGCATGAAACAGATGGAGTAATAGCCTGTCTCGATTTATTTTCTTCCAACCGGCAATCTTATACAAATTTTTAAAGACAAATTTTCGAATAAGATTGTGTCAAATCAGTATAAATCTTTCTTAACGCTCTTATTGTTTCACCTGGTACAATTTTACCATGACTTGAACCGAGTAAAACCCGTCATAACTATTTTCAATTTATGACCATATTTACAGCGTGGCGACGAATAACTGTTACCCAGATATTTTTGAGAAATAAAAGAGTCCTTTATAGATTTTGCGAAAAAAGTATTTTATTGTTATTTTTCCACAGATTTTACTTTAGTTGCATTAATTAGTTTTTAAATTTTAATCCTTATTTACATTTGCCAGCAGTGTAAACTTTGAGAGGAAAGTTCATTTGGCACGGAAACCTACATACCAAATTTCGTTGAGATATCTCAATTTTTGCTCGAGTTATCGTGTACACGGACAGACGGACAGACGGACAGACGGACGGACAGACAGACACGGCTTAATCGACTTCTTTTTTCATC
>NW_016163369.1:9969-21923 GCF_001687245.7 Rhagoletis zephyria | reverse complement strand
ACAGGTCTTCGTCAGTTAATTTATTCCATATCTTCTGTAACCATAGGCTAATTTTCTCCATTTTGAGTCCCTTATACTCCCCCTTCTGTCCAACCTAAGGCCTCATACTCAAAAATCGAATAGACTCGGAACTGGTGACTAGGACGGCCATTCATTCGACCAACCTTATACAGTTTTTTTCTTTTTTGTACTTTTTTATACAAAGCCTAAGAAAAAATACACCTGAAAGAGACTTGCGTGCCAAATGAACTTTTCTCTCAAAGTTTACACTGCTGGCAAATGTAAATAAGGATTAAAATTTAAAAACTAATTAATGCAACTAAAGTAAAATCTGTGGAAAATTATCAATAAAATACTTTTTTCGCAAAATCTTTAAAGGACCCTTTTATTTCTCAAAAAAACCTGGGTAACAGTTATTCGTCGCCACGCTGTATATATACATACATATTTACTAACAGACCCGGTGAACTTCGTCCCGCCCAAAATTGTTAATTTTTTTATTGAATCATTTGGTCCAACGTTTTCACCAATAATTCACGTTGGCGTTTCGTTTTTTTGTCATCAGAAGGCATATCCTCCATGGCGAAGGCGTTATGTCCGTGAAAAAGTTCTTGCGCCAACAATGATTCGATTCGATGGTAAATTGTCGTAATCAGGGATGCCGTTTGGATCTAAATAAATCCAATTGGATACATTCTTAGACGAATTTTTGCGGGATACTTATTTTTTCCGGTCAGTACTTTTTTAAATAGGCCAAAATTTTTTTTTTCCTATAAAGTTTTTTTCGTTCAAAAATCGATTTTCATTAAAGATGGTAGAAAGCATTACGTTTTCTAAACGTATAAAGAATCGCTACTTAAGCGTGAAATTAAAGCATTTTTTTTTTGTGAACGAAGCAATGAACATATGAAGATATCTCACCAAAACAGGTATAAGCGCAATTGCTTTAATTAGCTTAAAAGGATGCTCTACTCAAGATCTTAATATACATATCGTCGTTTAAAGTACAAAACCGCGTATCAACAAAACCGCGTATCAACAAAACCGCGTATGTGAGGTTGCATAATTATTTTCTAGAGAGTAAAAACAATTATATTTCAAAATGGTTCTCTTTTTTATAAAGCAATCGCATTTCTGGCTAGTATAATTCAGGACGAATGGATAAGGATTGAGCCAAGAGCTTGGGTGAGCAAATCCAATTTTCGGCAGAAAATGTCGGTTACGCGGATTTGCAGAATGACGATACGCGGTTTTGTACTTTAAACGACGATATAAATTATACTCTTTCTGCAGTAATCTCTTTCATATCACATATTTTCATTTGTTAATTTAAAAAAAAAGAAGATTTCAATGTAGTTTAAAAAACTAAATTTGATTTATTTAAGGAAACTTTTATGAATTTTACTGAAATGACTTTAAATACACTCTAAAAAATTTTGTTTATTTGCGCATATTGAGAGAAGTAACCAGTTTCCTCTTTTAATGTGTGCAAATTTGCATGCGGTGTAATAAAATTAATCATTGCCTGTTTACTTTTACATAACGAATTTGTCGGAAGAGCAAAATTACACATAAAATGTTTAAAATAAAGTAATGTTTATTATTAGTAGGAAATGTATTTGTAGTTTGAAAATATTTGCAATTTTAAACATTCTGTATAAGTGTATTTATGTGTATATCCTAAAGATCTCAAGTTCAAAATCAAATACTGAACAACCTATACGTATATTTATACAGATTCTTGTTGAAAAATGGATACTTTTCAGTAGAAGTTTTACATACTCTTTTAAGAGTGTAGGTACTTGCTGTTTATTATATTTACTTTGCAAAATACTTATGCACAAAAAATGTACTTTATAAATTGAAATTACAAATGTTTGATTTTATGCACATGTATTCCAAGTCCTTAGGATGTGTTAAATTATGTCTTTTTCTTGAAAATGTTTGGGTTTCTTTCAAATTATGAGATGTAGATGTAAAAAAACAAAATTGGATACATTTTTGGCTTGGTCAGGGATACATTTTCTTGAGACGGCGCGGCAACACTGGTCGTAATCCATATAGTATCCGTATAGTAATCCGTTGGTGGCAATTTCAAAATGGGGCAGTATCATTGCTCCACAGAATTTCGATATACGTAAACTTATTTCAGAATAACTACCTTAAATGTCTTACAATTGTATTTGTCATTTATCAGGAATTGTCTTTATTATGTTTAGTCGCCGTAAAGCAAGGACTGAATTGGTTCTGGTGGTTAATTTAACGGTGGTAATTTGACTTTGATTCCTAGTGTCGCCGAATGACTTCACTTCACGACTTTTAGAAATAACTAGACTCCACCGCCACCTTGAGGTTCGGTTTTTCGTAATAATATTGCCCCTACCGTTATCAACATCTATATATCTCGAAAATACGATCTTTAGTAATAACTCGACTTCAGTGCCACCTGGAGTTTTAAATTGTGAGCCTAAACTATACAGGGACCCACTCAAACACATAAACAATGTCATTATAATCATTTCGGTCGTTTAGGAGGAGTGACGAACCGACGAATTTTATATGTATGTATTTACAAATATGTAGGTAAAAGTTTAAGTATATTTGGATGGCACCACGTCCCCCTTTTCCAATATCCCCTACTTTTCTTCATGAGCATAGGACTGATTTCAAATATCTCCATATCTATTTCCATGACTCTAACGCAAATACTTCCAAAGATATTCGGTATCAAAAATTCGATTTGTATGGGCTCCTTTGATATATCGAAATTGTTATCAGCCTATAGCCAGCCATCTAAAGTACGTGTCCAAAACTTAATAATAATCGGTACAGCCGTTCGCGAGATCACCCCTTATAAAAAGAAGGGACTTCTCTTTATATAATTAGTATAGATAATAAGTATAACTAATATCCAATATCCGTTTGCTTTGCGGCGCCTTAAAACACATTTTGAACTCTAAAAGAACCATTAAATGTTATGCTATGTATATCAATATTACGTGTGGCAATAAAAATAAATAAAACAAGTAAGAAAGTCTAAGTTCGGGCGGAGCCGAACATTAAATACCCGGCGCAAGTATTAAATATATGTTTTTTCACCCTTCCGAAACCTTCCGCTAGATGGTAAGCCGAGGTGTATCAATTTTGAGTCTGATCATTTATGTATACATTTGTCTATATCTATCTCGATTCGTTTTGGCTGTTACAAACAACCGTTATGTGAACAAAATTAATATACCCTTGTGCACAAGTGCGCTCGGGTATAATAAATTAAATTAAATAAATAAAAAGAAATTGAAAAAATGTAAAAATATTAAGCGCCACCTTAAAATTTTGCAGGTGAGCCCGGAGACCATTCGTCCTTGGAAATAAATCATTTTATTTTTAATTTAGGAAAGTATGTCTGCTATAATGATATAAAAAGATTAATCCACCGATATAACACATATTTAGTATGTCATCGTTTAAGTATAATATATATATATTTTTTCAAATACAATCATTTTTACTAAAAAGATTGTTTATTATGGTTTAAAATTATTGTAACCAATAGAGGTATAGTGAAACACATAAAAAGAAGTTCACAAAAGTTAACATAAATTTATTCGTCGATTTAAATAATTAACTTTTAACTGCACATGTTTACTTTCCGAGGAGAAAGCATCGAAAGCCTAACCCCGTCAGTGTGAGACTTTAACCCAAACTAAAACTCCTACCGTTATGTATCGTTCCCCTCCTGGTACCACCGTCAAGGACTTCGTCGGGATAATAACACTGTGTGACTGCTAAAGCTATAGATCTAGTGAAGCAGCTTAGAATTTCGAATACCCCCTCAAAATCTGGACTTTATAGGTTCAACGTAATTTCTGTTTATCCGATAAAAAATATTTACAATGCGTACACGGTAACCGCAACTTTCAATACGTGCAATTCCTTGATTAATGCAAGTCTTTAAAACAAAACATTGTAACCTTTATAAGTGCAACTTCAAAACAATTTAACCTCAATACCTACAACTGTTTTTGTTTATGCATGCCACACTTACCAGTATTCCGGAAAAACTAAAAAGTGGTGTTTCAGTTATAGTGATGTATATCACATGGCTAGGAGAGACCCTTCTCAATTCTGGCGGAGGTGGTGGTATTTCTCAACGCCATTTTACACAGCTGTATTAGTTTTATTAGTTTATTAGAAATAAAGACTACTTCTTTTCCAGGACTCATCCGATGCAATAAATCTTCAAAGGGACTTGGATAAACTGCATTTATGGTGTTTTAAGTCGGGTCTTTCTTTAAATATAACAAAATGTTTTTACTTAACATTTTCTAGACGTCAAAATGTTATTTCAACACAGTACACTATTGCTAACTGTGCGCTTCAAAAAGTAACAGAGACTAAGGTCCTTGGAGTCGTGTTTGACTCTAAGTTATCCTTCAATACTCATATTAATTTTATCCTTTCGAAATCGTACTCTGCTCTTGGCTTTAATCGGCGTAACACTTCCGAGTTTTCAGACCCATAGTTTGGAGACCATATGACCAACTATCGATAGGTAGAATTGAACGCCTTCAAAAAGTATTTCTGAAATTCGCACAGCGTTCGCTGCGGTTTGAGGCTCCTGTTCCATCCTATGGCTCGCGGCTAATGCTGATCAATTTAAGTACTTTAGAAAAGAGAAGAACAGTTCTTTCATTATCGTTCACTTTTAATAGAATTAGTGGCATCACTGACTGCTCAATTTTTCTTGAGCGGATAAGCTTTAATGTTTCACAAAGAAGTCTCCGAAATGTTTACCCTTTTTACGGAAAAAGCTTCAAAACTAAATATGCAAGTAACGCTCCGATTTCTCGATTATCTAACACACATCAGGTCGACTTTTCTTTGCCTAAATCGGCTTTTATTAAAGTCCTTAATTTAATCGCTTGATTTATATTTTATTTGGCATTATCAATTATTACCATATAATATATTTTCTAGTCTGTAAGGTACATTGTACTGTAGATTTAAACATAAATAAATAAATAAAATAAAGATACGTGTCGATCCTATTCTCACGGGTCTTTTCCAAGTTTTGGCGTGTTGCGAATACGAGATTTATGGTGGATTTGGCAGATCGGAAGCCACATTGATAATACGCAATCAGTTCGTTGATGGTGGGATTCAGTCTTTCACACAGCACGGTAAATAAAATAGGTGGCGCGCATGTGGGAGTCGCCTTTCTTGTGGATCGGGCAGAGCACATTGGAATTCCAGACGTCGGGCATGACCTTATCAGCTCCTCCCCATCGTACTTGAATAGCATGTCTGGCAGGCCGTCAGCTCCAGCAACTTTGTTATTTTTCATCAGCATAATCGGCATAGGCGCTGGGACAGGGCTTCTCGGGTTCGTCTTTTCCACTACTTTCCGTTCTTCTGTCATTCAAATGGTCGAAAAGTGTTCCGGCCAAGCCGATCAGCCGCAGCCCGTTATCGGATGTTGCGTCATCGAGGATGAATTTTCCGATAAAGGCACCAAAGATCCCTTCCTTTGCCACCCTGGCATTGAAGTCCCTAAGCACGAGTTTATATCGTGACGGGGGAAGCGGTTGTATGTTATCTCCAAGCGCTCATAAGAGATATCCTTGGATCTCTTCCATCTGGCCATTGGCACATATGAGTGAGATGTTGAAGAATCTTACTTTGATGCGGATTGTGGATAGACGTTCGTCCACCGCCCAAGACCGAATTCGCGTTCCTTTACGTGGAAACTGTAGTAGGCGGCACAAGGCTCCACGCTTACCTTGCCTTGCCCCGTCCATCGCATTTCATTCACGACTATGAAATGTGCCGCGGCTCCTTATACAAACTCACTTACCCCGCTATAAGCACCTACTTTACTTAAGTCTTCACACTAAATTTCGAAGTCATGTGACTTATCGTTCCTAAGTTATAGCTGATTAAAACTTGACACCTGTAAGATGTTCCACTAGAGCTGTAAATCCATCGATGGTACTATCGATACTATCGAATGGTTCTATTTTTTTGCACTATCGAATGGTCGTTGCCACTATCGATAGTCTTTGTTTGAGAAAATATACATATTGTTTATATTATATGTACTACTTAGTATGCATTTTTTATTTTTGAAAATGGGAATTTGCTTACACATCACTAGTTTTTACGTATTACCGGGTTTTACTCGGAAGAAAGGGGTTGGCAAGAAAAGGGAAGAGTACATATGCGTCTGTACCGTCAACTGGTTTCAAGTTTGCTTTTGACATTTTCGTTGTTTCCCATTTAAAGAACCAAAAACTGGAATTTAACAGTATTTAAGTGTGTTAAAGCAAATAGAAAACACAAGAGAGAATTAACCGGAATTGCTTTGAAGTACTTGAATCATGTAAATCGGGTGTAATTAAATTCGAAAAAAAAACTAGTTTGAATACCTTTTTAGAACCATACTATGGTGTTAGTGATTCTGTGTCGATGGAAGAAACTGTTGTTGAGTCAAATTTTGGAGATTCTTGAATTTTCTTTTGATACTTTGAATGGATAAATAATCACGTAGAAGCCGGGGTACGGTTCAGCTATCTGTACAATGATTTGGGTTCTTGTAGCACACGTTTGAAATATGGACTTTCCGTAAATTTTGGAGTGAGTTCTATGCAAAAATACTGTGGCGTAGCCGGAGTTGGACTGATGAAAGTTTGTTTTAATACATACAGTTTTCTTTATGTTTACAAGCGATTTGCTTTTCTTCGATTGAGAATTCTAGGCTTTTATTTTATCGGTTTAAAATATTTAAAAAATCGAAGAGAAAGGACAAAGTTACTGAAAATTGCTATATAACAATTAGCTAATTCTTCAGGAACTAAACAAAACTAAAAATTTATTTAAAAACCTTGGTCAATGCATTTGAAAATTATCCGATACTGTCTATAGTATTGATAGTTTCAATGCAAACTATCCAAAGCATCGAGTGGGATGACTATCGATAGTTTTACAGCTTTATGTTCTACCCCCTTTTACAAACTTATTTATTTACATATATGGATACTTTACTTTAAACATCTACCATAGATCTGTCTTCACACCAAATTTCAAAGTCGTGCGACTTCCGGTCTCGAAATTATAGCTGATTTAAAGTTTCACGCCTATGGGATGCGCCCCTTGTAAAAACTCATTCATATATACCTTACTATAAGCGCCTACCATGTATATGTCTTCATACCAAATCTCAAATTCATGTGACGTATGATTCCGAAATTATCGTTGATTAAAAATTTCACACCTATAGGATGTGTCACGCGCCTTTTACAAGAGTATATCTACTTTACTGTAAGCATCTACCACAGATATTTATGTATGTCAACACACCAAATTTCAAAGTCATGTGACTTACCTAGGTTACGTCCGAGGTCACTATCTATAAACCAGTTAAATGCCCATGAAAATCCATTCAGTAGCTCCAGAGATTAGTGCGTTCAAACAGACAAACAACCCTGTAGTCAAATGAACTACATTACAACTAGCATGCCCAACTAGTTAGCTAACTATCTTTTTTCCACGCAATCAACTGATATTTTTAACATGGGGATGTCCTACGAGATGGCAATTGTCAGATTTCGGTCAGAACTATACCAGTCTCATACTAGTTCAAAATAGACATAAAAATACTAGTCCAATTATGGACCGAAACCACTACTTGGGAGTCAAATAATAAAATGAATTCCTGAATATACAATAAAAAACTTTTGATTAAGTACACTTTAATATATTACACATCTTTATTTAGCAGCCTTAGATTTGCCAATAATTTGTGTTATGTTTTTTGATTATTAATTAAAAGGAAAAACAAATACATAAATATTTCAAACTTTCGAACATAAATTCAAATGCATTTTTCATTAAATGTTATTAAGAGTAAAAGCTTTCAGGTACAATAAATACTATATTTTTTATCTTTTCTAATAGTATTAAATATGCAAAAGAAAAAAGTTAAAAATAGAATAAATACTTTAGTTCATTTTCAAGCGAACTTAAATAAAAATTAGTTTTCATTAAACTAAATTAAATTCAAGAAGTTTACACATTTCAGTCCTATCTTTTTTAAATTTTTATAAAAGTAATAATTAACGCTTAAAATTTGGGATTTGGATAAGAATAAAATAAATAAATAATTCATGCAGTTATTAAATATTCTCATTTTTTGTCTATAGTTTGACTTGTTGATTGATAATAGAAATTAATCATATAATTATATTAATCGTGTAATAAAACAAAGTCAAAAATAATTAAAAATGATCAAAAATAACAAAGTAATTATTTAATTAAAATCAATTAATTAATTAACAATTTTTAATTAATCATTAATATTTAAAAAGGTGCTGCGAGTAATTCAAAATGATGTTGGCAACTTATGCTTATTTATTTATTTTTAATAATTTTCATTTAAAAATAGTTCAACCTATAACAGAAACCATATAAGAGGCATTCCACACTATTTCAATTGGTCAAAAACTACTTGTGCTCGATTTTCGGATATGTGACAGGGGAGGTCCTAAAGTGTTTGTAACCACAAAAAAACAATTTTTTTTTTCAAAAGTTATACAACATCCAAAATATTAAGTGTCTCGATGTAAGCCTTTTTTTATCACATCAAGCCCTAACCGCCAAAATAACGTAAGCGCTATTTTTTTCAAAATTTTCTTTTTGATGCAGAAATACATCTAGATGCCCTAGTAATATTTCTGCGTCAAAAATAAAATTTTGAAAGAAATGTCGCTTACGTTATTTTGGCGGTTAGGGCTCGACATCATAACTCGATAAATATTGGTTGTATCAAAGAATTCAATAAGTACTTCTTTATTGAAAAAGAGTGAGAGATTTATTAAAAATAAAGTTTTTTTAAATCTTAAAACTGTTATCCAAAAAAACATGCTTTAAGTAATAATCATTATGATTTATTAATCATTATTTAACAGGTCTGGTATAATTGAATATGTACCCGGTTTAATTGTTTACAATATACCCAAATAAAAGTTATAACACTTTGTGTACTTAAACTGTCGAAGTCAAATAAAACCGGGCATGAATAAATTATTTGTATTTGGTATAAGTCTGGTCATTTTCGAACTAGTTCGGTTTCAGCCAGGAAGTTCTAGTTGTAAACTAGTATTTTTCCTGGCTAGTTTGGGGTTTCACTGCAGGGAAACTACAGTTTTGTTATAGTATGTATGTATTTTAAATAAGCTTATCAAAAATGGACTAAATTTTTGGTGGCTTTGCAACAGTGTTGCCATTTTGAGCTTTTTGAGCTAGATTTAGCTCTTTATTTTTCTATTTAGCTCCAAAAATTGGGTTTTCGCTCCTACTCTTTTTTTTAGCTCTTTTAAAAATTATCTAGCTTTTTTAGCTTCAGAAAGTTTTAGTTGTTTTTGGTAATATATCAGATAAAATTAAAAATTGGTAATCTCATTGTACAAATGCTGACTAAAATCTATTTGGCTTTGGTGATCGCAGGCTATTTTCGATGCCTTCATGTTATTCTACTTCGATTAACTTAGAAAAGTTCCATTCCAAATGCTAATAGAAATGGGCAAGTAAGTCGATTAGTTTATGGGTCAATCCATGCAAAATTTACACTAAAAATTTTTTTCCGCTCAAATTATTTTTCTTTGCATTCTTTGGGTTAAAATATGATCACGTATTTTTTTATTTTCATTTGACACATACCGTTTACGAGATATATTGTTTTGAATTTTAAGCATGCCAAAAAAGGACTTTTTAATATATGCTTCCGGAATTTGATTTTCAAATCTGTTAGCAATACAATCGGGAATTGTTCTTCATCCTATTGATGATAAAGTAATAGTAAAGCAAATAAAGCAAATAAAAAGTAGGTATTCATATTCATTACTGTAGAAGGGCGTAATTAGAACCCTAATAAAAAAACATACATTCAGAACTTGTCTTTTAATGCCGAAGAAATTCAGCTGCGAGCATGCAGCCTGTTATACGAGTAGGTATATAGAAAAATGTTGCACGCCAAGGAGAGCGCGCGTTTTTTAGCGCTTTCGCAGTTGTTTAAAATATGATTACAAGCGTAATTTTGAACTACCCATTCTGAAATTTTTACAGGTTCTACTTAAGTATTTGAAGAACAGTTTTCAAAAAAAAATTAAAAAAAATCATTACTCAATATGAAAAAAAACTTAATTTGTTATTATTTTTTTAATATCTAATTTTTTGTATTAAAAAATAATTGTATCGACTTCTCGTAATCCTCATATGAAAGCCAAGAAAAAGTCATAAATGGTACGATGATTAAGTTTGTTTTTTATTAAAATGCTTGTTTGCGCGGAAGCATATATTAAAAAGCCCTTTTTTGGCATGCTTAAAATTCAAAAAAAAAATATATCTCGTAAACGGTATGTGTCAAATGAAAATAAAAAAATACGTGTATCATATTTTTACCCAAAGAATTAAAAGAAAAATAATTTGAGCGGAAAAATTTTTTAGTGTAAATTTTGCATGGATTGGCCCTTATACAATGCCATACCGCACAGTAAATCAAGCTCCGATAAGCGTTGATAAAATTACGAAATTTCGAAATGCAGTGGAAAAACATACATTTATATCCACAGGAAAATACAGGCTCCACCATAACTACTCGTGGATCTAGATTAAAGAATTCAAAAACTAATTAGAAGAAAATCCTTTTTCTGAACGCGCGAATTTCGTTCTTACCTTATTACTTTTACCTTAAGAAGAGAAGGAAATAAAACTTGTCAGACAAATTTAGAAAAAAAAATGATCCTTAACCCGAGTTTTTACGGTCAATTCAAATATCTTAAATTTTAGATTTCAACAGTTTGTAAAGTAATTTTAGTTCATTGTCAATATTATATAAGTATATGCCTACATATAAATGTTATGAGTGCCGTACCAATGAATTCGAAATATATGCACCTTGTTTTAGTTTTACAAGTTTTTATCAGCACTTAAATATATAAAATTCGTTGTAAAATGGAAAATGTAAAAACAACTTTACATCAATAACTGCTCAAATTAGAAAAAAATATGTAGGTCTTCATTTTAGCTATTATTAGTATTATTTAGCTCTTTTTAGCTCAGAACGAAATTTTCTTCTAGCAACAGTGCTTTACAAACGAGATCAACATAGGGCAAAAATGAACAAATTATATTCGTATTAATATAAAAAACAGCAAAACCTTAATTAGAAATTAATTTTGCAAATGAGACACAAGTCTCAACTTAGTGTCGGCGAGTAGTTAATGCAAAAAACTCAAACTCCGATAGTGCAAACAAAACAAAATGCCTTCCCTCAAGAACACAAGATNGAAAGTTCTTTTGGCACGCACTTTGGCATACCACTAAAGAAAAAATTAGTAAAATGATAGTAGTCTTCGAATCGACGAACATTAGTACTCTAGGGTTAATAAGCCACTTAAGTAGTTACCCAACACTATTAACAATAATGTGTGCATTTTAGTTAAATATCTAATAAATGTTATTTTCAAGAACATGGGTTTATATAGAGGCATTTCATGTCACCGCGGCCACCTCTGTGCGCGTCTCTAAGGATTTGGATTAAAGTTGAAGAGATTGAAGCTCTAGGTGACATGAATACACCCCAACGGCTCCAATCGCCAGATTCCAGTACTCTATCGTCAACACTGCTAGAGATAGGTACGCAGTATGAAAAATTCGGTTTGTATGGGAGGTGCCAAGCCCCCTGTTCCAATAACCACAATTTTTCTCTATGAGTATGCGATTGTTTTCGTATATCTCCATACCATTTTCGAGTACTCTTGGCTCAAGCCTTATCCATTCGTCCTAAAATATACTAGCCATAAATGCGATTGCTTTATAAAACAGAAAACTATTTTGAAATATGAGTGTTTTTGCTCTCTAGAAAATAATTATGCAACCTCACATACGCGGTTTTGTTG
>NW_016163369.1:0-8770 GCF_001687245.7 Rhagoletis zephyria | reverse complement strand
CTCTACCATGAACACTTCCAGAGATATTCAGTATGAAAAATTAGGTTTGTATGGAAGGCGCCAGCCCCCTTTTTTAAAAACCACAATTTTTCTCCATGAGTATGCGATTGTTTTCGTATATCTCCATACCATGTTCGAGTACTCTACCATGAACACTTCCAGAGAAATGCAGTATGAAAAATTCGGTTTGTATGGGAGGTGCCACGCCCCCTTTTCTAAAAACCACAATTTTTCTCCATGAGTATGCGATTGTTTTCGTTATCTCCATACCATTTCGAGTACTCTACCATGAACACTTTCAGAGAAATGCAGTGTGAAAAATTCGGTTTGTATGGGAGGTGCCACACCCCCTGCACCTAGCGGTATGAAATATATTTTATATCCGATTATCATACCTACCATATATGCACAAAAAATTTCTTACCATCTTCGACCACTAACACCGTGACACGAGATTTGTATATATTAAATAGATAACAATTAAATTTTGATAAGACATTTATTAATAAAATTCTTTTCTCCGAGCTTTCTTTCCGCAAAAGAATCTATAACATTATCATAGTTTAAAAATAGATCATAGAACTTTCAATAGACTGTATAGCCAAGTTACGTAGCCTGGTCTTGTTCCATAGAGTTTCTCAAATAGGTTTTTATTAATTTTATTTTCGAAAATTATCGTTCGGCACTAGCTGTAGGCACGTGAATTGGAACAAATGACATTTTTTGCCAAAAATTGGATTTGCTCACACAAGCTCTTGGCTCAAGCCTTATCCATTCGTCCTAAAATATATAGCCATAAATGCGATTGCTTTATAAAACAGAAAACTATTTTGAAATATGAGTGTTTTTGCTCTCTAGAAAATAATTATGCAACCTCACATACGCGGTTTTGTTGATACGCGGTTTTGTTGATACGCGGTTTTGTACTTTAAACGACGATATGTATAAGCTCAAAATTTTGGGAACGAGTGAAAAAAAATATTTCTTTAACTCACCCCCCAACTCTTTATATCATTTGTTAATATACATCTTAAAGCATCTAGAAACAAGTGCCGATTGACATCCAATGAGTGCGGTGCGCGTTCAATTCTCTTGTGCCTCGCATGCCATTAAAATGAAGAATATAGTGAAGTATTTCGGTTTACAGATTTGTTATCAACGTGTATTTAAATCTCAATCTGTTCCAATAACCACAATTTTTCTCCATGAGTATGCGATTGTTTTCGTATATCTCCATACCATTTTCGAGTACTCTACCATGAACACTTCCAGAGATATTCAGTATGAAAAATTAGGTTTGTATGGAAGGCGCCACATACGCGGTTTTGTTGATACGCGGTTTTCTACTTTAAACGACGATATGTATAAGCTCAAAATTTTGGGAACGAGTGAAAAAAAGTATTTCTTTAACTCACCCCCCAACTCTTTATATCATTTGTTAATATACATCTTAAAGCATCTAGAAACAAGTGCCGATTGACATCCAATGAGTGCGGTGCGCGTTCAATTCTCTTGTGCCTCGCATGCCATTAAAATGAAGAATATAGTGAAGTATTTCGGTTTACAGATTTGTTTTCAACGTGTATTTAAATCTCATATTTTTATAGTTTCTTTGGAAGTTGCTCATTATTAAAATACTTAATTTATTTTTTAACCAAAACAGGATTCGCCAAGTTTTCCGTATGTGTGACGTTATATGTATATAACTGACTTCTAAAAAATGTAATGTCAAAGATCACTTAAAACCGCATTAATCTTTAAAACAACAAAAGATAGGAAACAAGTGTCTGTATATAAAATGTAGCTTTTGTGGCTTATAATTTATTAGCATAAATGAAAAAGTTTCGGTTTTTACACAGCGCTTCAGAAATATACGTGCGACTGTAACGTGAACTACAAAAATGTTGACCATATGGTCTTTAGTTGTGTCTCACTTTAATTGATTTTAAGTACTTAAAAAAATTATTACTTTTAAGCACTTAGTTTTGTTAAAAATGTTAGGTTATTTCTGAGCTCGCGGTCTCTTGGGCCGGGCCGCCATATAGTTACGCCTCTGGCTATGTTCGAAGTTTCAAGTTATAACTTGTCGGGACGTTTGTCAAAATTTGATTGCAAGATTTGACCCAAATAAGCAACCATACATAACTACATATCTTGGACATATATTCAAAACTACTTTGTGATATTAGAACAAATCTGGGACTTACCTGTCATCACTTCTGTTAATTCGGACTATGCAGTTTATTAGTAAAATCTTCTGTCAAGCGTTATACAAGGTCAGCGTTAACATCACCGATGACAGTTAAGCCTTAGGTCGATTCTTATATCAGAATCTAATTTTTGTGAAAAGTACATATAGAGGGTATTGAATATAAGCCAATCTGGCGTTACGTGACACTTGAAAGAGCAAATGTTAAAAAAAAAATAAAAATATAAATATTTTAAAAAGGTTTTTCTAATTATGCATATACATTCAATGGCCCCTTATTCAGTAAAAAAAATTACAACTGTTGGTAGTATCTAGCGATTTAAAGATATTAGTAAATACATATATGCACTAGCGTGACGTTACAAAAAACCGAAGTGGACTTTGACTTGGCTTACAAAATTGTAAAACTCTGCGAATTTGGCAAGACTATTTGTATAAAATTTTTTGTAGTAATACTGGAAATGTCAATGTCAATTTTACAAGTTTTTACTTTCTACTTTTATTGTTTTATCACTGAGATATCTGGCATGACGGTACCTGACGTTACTTTACTAAAATTACTATTGAAAAAGTTGTGTTAATATTGTTCTTAGAAGAAATGTTTAAGGGAAGAAAACATGCACTTTATGTCGAATATACTTTTTGTTTCGACATCTATGTCTTACGACGTTTCAACTAAGCATGCCCAATGTGAAACAAATCAGAGCATAAATACGAGTTTTCAAAATATCTAGACTCTGGCGCCACTTAACGAGGCCATTTTTGGGAAAAATTATTCTGTTTACATAATCAATATAAATTTGGCGTATTCACAACAGTGTTGTAAGTATCATATTGTTCTATATCGTAAACCTTAAACGCCTAAAAATGTATTAACTGGGTTCCCACAGTACCATCAAAGTCATAGCTGGTTGTGGTTTGAAGTTCTCTAAACATTTATTTAAGCTTTAAAAGCCTACGACATACAACAATACGACACTTACGACACCGTTGTGAATCCCTCAATTATAAAAAGCAGCCAAATCGGCCTATAAGTAAGTTTATTTGTAGGACTTTTATTTTCTTCGCGGTAGACCTTCCGATGGAAACGCCCATATGTACATACAGTCACTCACAGAGGTTTATTCCTTTGTAGTTAACTAATTTACGAATACTTCTGTGAGTGACTGTATGTATATAGTATGCACATATAAACATCGCAAGTTAAAGAAAAGTGGTAACAAAACATGATATTTGGATTGAAGTCATTTCGACAGACTTGTCAACTATTTATGGATGCCTTAATGGTTAAGACAGCACCAACATAGGTTAAATTATATACATATTTGTTATTGTTTGAAATTTGCCAACACTGTTAGCCAATAAAAAATAGGCGGAGACTTAATTGCCCATTCGCAATTCTCTGCCTTTGCCTCACTGTTGAGTTCATTCCGAATGCGCTGACTCAACAAATGTTTACAAGAAACAGCTGGTTGCCGATGGAAGAAAACGCTGTTAGTTTCACTAATGCCTCTCTTTCTTTTATTAGCTCTTCCACTACTTTCCCCAAATCTCAGAAGAGCGTAGAGAGTGGTTGAGCTCATGGTTGCCACTCGCCAACATTTTTTTCTACCAAAATCTCTTAAGAAAAGTTACCAAAAGTTACCAAATCTTCACTACCAAAATCTTCACTTCTTCACTGAGAAAAAAATATACTACATATATATCATAACAAATATGTGTATACTTACAGCCCAGTTCTGTGCACTTAATAAATTCAATATTTTTATAATTTGTAAATTTTTGGTTATTTATCAAGAACTCCCAGTTATAGTACAGAATTTTAAATCTATTTTCTTGATAAATTATCAAGATTGAAAATGCTATTGACAATTATAATAATTTTTTTTATTAGCAAATATTTTTGTATCAATTAATTACTGCATGTGCCGTTATTCTCATTTTCGTTGTTGGTGTTCCGACAGGGTAGGAATATGTTGTAATGTGGAACGATTTTCCATCATCCCTTGTCAAATTTGGTTTGGAGACAAGGATTCGGCGTTGTGCCATTTTCAGTGTAATTTTTCGTTCGGAATGTGCCGATACTTGGACCTGCGACTCACGGAATAATAGCACCGGCACAAAAAAAAAGTGGCGGGGGCTTTTACCGTCCGTTTGACTCGATGATCCGATTTTTCATAATTTACTGTACGTCGAAATATATGTCGGTAGGTGTCGAAATACATGTCGGTAGGTGGGTCTGGTAAAAAGCAAGCGACATTTTTTTTGCCGGAATAATCAAAACGATTTATGGACCTTACCAAAAATTGCCAGATGGCCAGTATTAAAATGTGAGAGGGTAGAATTCAAAATATATCGCAAAAATTCGAAAGTTGTTTTAGAAGTGCAGCCCTTGGTGCTGCCACTGTAATTCAAATATTTCCAGTATTCGAATATGAGATGACTCTAATTTAATCGAAGTAATGTTATTGAGCTTTGTACTACGATTTGTTTGTTAGGAAAAATGGAAACAACAATGCTTAAGCGGTAGAAGTTATACAAACTATTTCGGAGATCACCACGTCTCCTCATCAGACTTCTTTTTTTCTAGACTTTCAGCAGGGATCAAACCCGCGTCATCGATGTGCAAAGTCAGAAGTGCTAACCACTGAGCTATGCACACCCCGTAAGCTTTTGTTGCTAATCCATTTCCTCATTCAACCTGCTACTATCAAGTGCAGCTGATTCACCGCTATTAAGAGGTCGAAGTAATTTTGTAGAAGTGTCAGTAGTGCTGCCACTGAAACTCGAAGGGCTTTTATAATTACGCACATTCAAAACATAATTCATTTCTTTCTAGTAATGCAAATAGATGTTTAGTTGCAAAAGTTACCAAGTTACCAAACCATTTAAAAGTTACCAATTTTGGTAGAAAGTTACGACTCGTGGCAACCATGGTTGGCTCTCCGCTCAGGCTACATCAATGGATCCGACATATTCTACATTGATTCATGAAAAATGTGTTGGTTGCAGCGTGAGGCAATAAACCACTCTCAGCAGCCATAAACCATCGTGCGAGCAGGCCAGCTAATCTTTGCTTGTGAATGTGGAAGCGAGATACCACGTTACCATAAACAGTCTAAAGATGTCATTAATGGGTGCGCGTGTCGGAGTTAATGCTGCAGCTTTGTGCTCTGCTGTCGCAGAAGACGGCCAACGCCGGCTATTCTGCTGCCGTCAACGCGTCTCTGCCTTTGTTGAGAGAAATTTAGTGAACTGTTGATTGCGCTGCGCTGCGCAGCTCATATTTCTCCTTCTTAATGGTTTGTTTACATCATAAATAAACATGGCCGAACTTCTTCGGTAGGCCTTAGCACGGCGAGAGCGCTGAACACCATTCGGTCACAAATGCAATCGGCACGGTGTTCAGTTGGAGTTTTCGTACTGTGGGTAGTGTTTTGGTGTGATACATTTGGCGCGCTTTTCATTGAAGCAATGGATAACGAACGTACCGGTTGACCAAATGGGAAATCTTAGCGCTTGATTATTAAGGTGTTTTTCGCTTTTCCTTTTGTGTGGATTCACTTTCTCAATTGGAAAATAATTAAAAACATCTTTTCTTATTTTTTCCCTATGATAAGCAATACCGAAACGTTCAGATATGCAGGCGTTCTTCATATATCCATACATGCATACATATATACATATATATGTATCTGTATTATATGATATGTAGTTATGTTATAGCAAGTTTTGCAGTACGTTGAGGAGCGTACTTAATTACATAGTTACATACTATGTAAATACGTATGTAAGTTACGGGATTTTCTACTAAAATCCCTAAAAAAATATATTTTTGAAAATTGGGTTGTGTCAACCTTTATTGATAAGCAGCAAGACTAAGACTAAATTTTACAATTGGAATTACTTAAAAGCTAACTTACTAGCACCGGCCAATCGTTGACGCTGATTCTCTGAATTGCCAAACTGGGCTGCGCGTGTTGACAGTGGCTTCCTGTTGCTGACGGTGCGTCTGGCTTTTGCTGTGGGAAACGTTGTGCAACCCAAGCTGCACTTCCGCTCTTATTATTGTGCTTTTGCTGATCACTCAAAGTGGCGATCAGCTAATGTTAACGTGTTCCATGTTAACATGTATCTACATGCATACTTACAAACACATATGTATGTAGACATACTTATGTATGTACATATGTATGAATTGCAGACGTGGGTTGCTTGTCCCTGTAGTGCAAAGACGGAAAAACACATAAGAAGCCCTGGCCAACAGACAGAATAAAAACTCAACACAATTAAAGAATTTTTTATATTGCATCATTGATTTGTTTGATAAGCAATGTGTCGAGTGCCTATTCATAATTTATGTAGAGATACTCACAAATAAGTCGATAAAAATTTCGACTTCTAAATAATTTTTGGTATTCCCGACATCCTACTGATAAAGTTATAGTATTCCCACAAGATATGATAGTGGAAATTTAGTTACAAACCTTTTAGATCTTGCAAAAGCCGCGACTTGCCGAAGTAATAGGCATATAGAGGCTTTTGCATAAAAAGAGGGCTAGAGCTCAGACCCAGTCATCGCGCCGATGAAGTGAGCGCAAGCTCAGGCATGTGTACTGAGAATTGAATCAGAGCATAAGATCACTTTTTATGCAGGATGGTCACAGTTTTGGTACCCAACTTATTTAATTATAAGAGTGGTGCAATTGTGAAATATCATAAATTGTTCAAATTTGTGTGAAAAATGTTTAAACTTTTAGTGCTAGATGTTTACCAAATATGTTAACTAGCATTACGGGTTGTTAACAAAAATTGGGAAACAATTTTTGTGGCTTGCTTGTCCANTGGTACCCAACTTATTTAATTATAAGAGTGGTGCAATTGTGAAATATCATAAATTGTTCAAATTTGTGTGAAAAATGTTTAAACTTTTAGTGCTAGATGTTTACCAAATATGTTAACTAGCATTACGGGTTGTTAACAAAAATAGGGAAACAATTTTTGTGGCTTGCTTGTCCATTTAGTGCAGCATCGGAAAAATACATAAGAAGCTCTGCTGTTGTTGTTGTAACAGCATACAAATTCCCCAAAGAGTTTTTGGAGAGTGGTGCTGGAGTGCCACTCCTTGGCACAGGTACATATATATATCTGGGTTGTTCCGGTTACGTAGTCTAAGTCTTTTATTCATCAAGTGACAATATAAAAGAATTTGATATTGCATAATTAATTTTTTTAAAAGCAATGAAATGTGACGAGTGCCTATTCATAATTTATACTCAGCAAATGTATGTCGATGAAAATTTATGGTGATTTCGTTTATACAAAAAAATGTTGCCCTTGCACGGCGCATGTTTTTGCCTTCTTGTCGTTGTCCAGCTCACGCATTTCATAATATTATCGTTTTGAGCGACATCTGATTTTCCGGGCAACCATCTCCCTTGACAAAGCTTCAAAGGGCAGAAAATTTGCCTTCTTTGCCCTATAAGAGTTTAAGATTTTAATAAGAGAACACAGAATTTTCTCACCGTTTGTCCTTGTTTTAGAATCGAACACGAAAAGAGAAAAGGGCAAACAAAATGCGAATTTTTTTAGTAGAAACGAAAACAATATTAGACTTCTAATTAATTTTACTCGTTTGGTATTCCCGTCAATCTACTGATAAGGTTATAGTATTTTCACAAGATATGTTAATAGAAATTTATTTAAAACCAGTTTGTATCTTGCAAAAATCACAACTCGCCGAAATAATAGACACATATGGGGAAATATTTTGATATGGGAATATTTTACGTATTGGCACATTACTACCGCCACTAGGGTTCGAACGATACTGTCGATATTGAGTAAGCAACGATACTGAGAGTATAAAAATGACAACTTTAATACTCGATACCTTATTTGGTGATTTTAATCGATACTTTGGAAAGTACTCGTCGTATGGAATACTTCTTAAAAAACACACTTTTTAAATTTTTTCTTCCTTTGTCAACCCAATTTTCTATGCTTATATGGATTACTATCATTCAATTTTGTCCATCACCTAAAATTAACTGAAATTTCGTGTAGTCTGTTGCATAACATAAACCAAATAAGTTAAAGTTTAATGGCCTTATTCATAAAGAATACAGTAGGTTTTGAAGAGCTTAATAAAATGACACTTTCATTCATTTTTCAGTTTATAAACGTTTTTTATTTTTTATGAATAAGGCCTTAAAACTTTACGTAAAGTTCACGAAAATGCAGAATTTTTAGAAACTTTTGGGGTACGCAGTTTTGTAACCTATCAACTATACGTGTAGCCTACTACCGTTGACTTTTAATTCAAACTTGCACATCTATATATATAAAATTAAGTGGCAAAACTTCCTGTTCGCATACTCCTCCTAGACGGCTTGCCCGATTTCAATGAAATTTTCAGGGGTGATTGGGGTCTGTGTGGAGGGTGCACATAAGAAATTTCATGTGTGTATCTTTGCACGTTTTGCAAAAACAAAATAAAACAAAATTAATTATGTTTGGCTTTACGTGTTTTTTTTTCGGATTTCTATCATTCCTAGACGG
>NW_016163368.1:0-36934 GCF_001687245.7 Rhagoletis zephyria | reverse complement strand
TGTGCTGAAAATGGGTTCGGCGGTTGTTTTGCACTTTCTCTTCCCTCGCATCCCGACGCACACATAGAATTTCAACAGCGGCTTGCGCTGTATTGTGTAATCGACTAGGGAACTCAATTTAGCCCCCAACTAAGGCTTTTAATACTCTCCTTCAGATCTCTCTCTCTATTCACTCATTTCCTCCACTTTTGATGGCATTTACGTGACGTTTTTAATGTCGTCGAGGTTTAATATCGTCAATTTCCAACTGCAAATGCTTTAAATATTTCATGGTGGAGCTGGTATGGTGAGCAGCGCATTTCAAATGTAGGGTAAAGAGGTGAATTTCAAATTGTTCGCCTTCCCGTGGGGCCCAAACGCAATTGTGTTCAGTTATGTGCAATAAATGGTATGCGCGATACGAAGAATATATTTAGGAAAATAATTTTATATGGCCCATATAAATGTTAGTAATGTCGCATAAAAGTTTATTTGACATTTATTTTGAAATTAAACCACGAAAGAGCTGAAATGTTGTGCACGCTTATAAAAATATAAATAAAATAAAAATATTCTAACACATACATATGTACACCAAGTTAATAAAAAACAATAAAGAAGTAAAAGTTCGCAGTCGAAACCGCACTTTATATGCCCGGAGCACGTATTTAATATCGTTTTTCACCTTTCTGCAAACTATCTTTGCGCGATAAGCGAGGGCGTTTTCCCGATTTAAAAGATCTTAAATGTAAATAGGCCAACATGTTTTCTTTAAACTCCTTTTACGGCTGAACTGTATTTCTAAGTTCTAAGTGTATCATTTACGTAAGTTACTTTGATCCTGAACTGAAAAAAGGACAACATTAATTATTTTTCAAATAGACTAATGCAAGTGCAAAACATGGTCAGAAATGCCACCTAAATGAATGCTTTAATACTGATACTGAATTAATGACCGGGCTAAGCAGCGGGGTAAGAATATGATATAGATTAAGATTAATTCAAGGATAAAGGTGAAGTTAAATATATGGATATATCCTGAAAAGTGCCAACCAAGACCAAAAAAGTAGAATTTTGCCTAGACAAAGCTTATAGATGCCAATCGATAACTACACATTTTGCCTTTCATTCACCAAAATATTGGACTAATTGGACCATTCCATTTCAAGATATCTGCGGCTTTCCAACTACATTTAAAATATTTCTTTTTTTCGGAGAAACCATACCTTCCAGAAATCCTTCATAATTGTGGCACACGATTAAAAAGAATTGGAAATATACACAAAAATTTAGTACAGCTTATGTTCTGTAAGCCTTACAATAAAAACTACTTTAAAAATATATTAGGAACGGTCTAAAGTTAAATTACGAATTGGGCTTTTTTCAAGCGTTCGGACGCAAAATATACTTTAAATGTAAAAAGAGTCGTAACGTCTACTTTATCTATCAAACTTTTAATTCCAAAGCTAGTTTTGGGTACTCTTGCCAGTCGAATAAAATTTCTTTCAGAAAGCTACAGGATTCTCGATTGTAAATATATATATTGAAAATCGGATGGTCCGAACGCTTTAAATAAGTTTTGTTCATTCACATTTAGACATATATATTCCGATGTCTATATATAGGCTGTTTTAAACAACCGTTATATCGAACAAATTATAAAAAAAAAAAAAAAATATTTTGTCGACATTAACGATACATTTGTAGACTTTGGCGACATTGGAGACATTGTTTCGATAGTAAGTAAGGGCACATACTGGAATAACACCAGTAAATTTGTAGTAATGTGACTGCAGCTTTGGCGTGTACTGATCCCCGCTTTCCAAACACACATCCGGCTACTTTAACATAGCGGAAGAAGATTTCCACCTCTGTGCAACCATGGACTTCCTCTGTGTAAAATGAAAAATATTTCAGCTCTGAAAACTCGAGCAATTAATTATTTTAGACTAGTTCGATTTGGGTTTGAAGGAACGTTTTATTAATTATAATCAATTACTCTAGCAAACTGAAATATTTGTAATTCTTCAATTAGGATTACGTAGACAAATACAAGAAAGCCTCTTAAAGTCTAAGCACACACAAACATCTTACCTCGCCAAATTTTATCCAATTTCGGCATAAAAGATTCACTTTGAAATTAAAAATCTCTTTGCCATAACTAAACCAGATGTTTTTTGTATTCAAGTAAATATTTCATAACCAAAAGGTGGTCCAAAGCATATTTAGAAACGAATTCGAATTTGCCTTTCACCACTAAAGCGGAGCAAATTAAGTGAGAGGAAATAATTTTTCACTGTATTACCTTTGAGCCTGATAAAAATTAATACTAATATTAATGACAAAGCTCTGCATATCACTAATGATTTTATAGAAGTCAAACACAAAAAACTTCCAGCGACAGCCACCAAAAGGCTTCAATCATCTAACAAATGGGCCTTAAATTCAAATTAAAACGCAACCAAAAGAGACTGAAGAAAAACTATTAAAAGAACAGCCCACATTAATCGATTGCCGCCAACAACCGGCAACCAGCAGCCAAAACTTCCAGTAGCGCACAATAATCACGCGATGAATTCGACTTTAATCAAAACTGAACTTAAAATATATTTCCTTTGTAGACGGACCACACAAAACTTAGTCATAAGCACTACAACATTAACTAAAATATATGGAAAGTAGTAAAAAAATTGGGTCTTAAAATATGAAATGAGCTTTCAGCTGACAAATTCGAGAGATTGCAGCAAAGTGGCACTTTCTTTTGTTCGTCTACTATTTTTTATTTTTTTTCCACTCAAACAAAGTGGAGTTGAGAAGGTAAGTGGCAACAAGTTATTCGAAAGTCATACAATGTTAATCAGCTGCCTAAAAAACTTGTTGCTGCCGGTGCTATGTTTGTATTGTTGCTGCTATTGTTCGCTCTTTTCTTTGGATGTCACACAGAGAATTTGTTAGTTGTGTCATAGCCTAATTAATTTTTCTTTGCGTCTAAGTCGATCGATAGACATGCATACACATGTACATATGTATGTAAGAATAAGTATACATTTGGGATGCGGGGCGAGCTCTTTGAGAATAAGTGCAGTGTAGGTTTATAAGACTCCAAGCAGCAGATATCTACATACATACAAACATACTTACATTCGAATAAAAAATTTTTAAGTAAAAAAATTAGTGCAAGCAATTTGTTAGGGATAAAATCAGCGCTAGGTAAAAGCAGCGAGTGGGCGTTTGTCTTGTATTTTGTACGCCTACTCAACCACTTCTTCTGTTCACTTGTGGTATTGCATAAGCTTTAAAAATATGATGCATACTTCTCTGTAACCGTCGATGCACAGTAGCTGAGAAATAAACAATTTGAAATGCACAAACTTAGCGAAGAAATTATAATAAAAGAAAACCATTAATTATAATGACTTGATTGTTTTAACTGAATTGATTAGATAAAACGACACACCAATTTTCGGTATTGTTATATAAGAGAGCAAACAGTCGGTTTGAGTTTAATACACTGAGCCAAAAGCACAATGTTTTTTTTTTCAACCAACCCAGCAACAACTTTGATTCTTTAGTAAGCGCTTACTTTTTGTATCGATGGAGTAATGCATTAAAATGCGCCGCAAGACAAAATTTTTCGCTTTCTCGTTTACCCACTTTTTACATTTTCTCGCTTACCTCCAATGACATGCCCAGGTTAAAGTAATGTGTTCTGTAAACTAGAAGGTAAGTGGAGAATGTCGATTGGGAAGCACTTTTCGAAATTCACCACAAACCTTCTACATAGTTTATAGAACACATTACTTTAACCTGGACATGACATTGGAGGTAAGAAAGAGAATGTAAAAATGCTTTCCCACTGTTTTCGACGATCCTCACATTTATGATAAGTGTGCCACTACTCAGTAGAAAGGTTGGCCTACTTCGATTTTCTTAACAACTGACACAATTGCGTCCCGTGTCAGATCGGTATCCACTTTTCATTTTGAATTGTGACCCTTTATAACTACGCCATTGCCTATTCTCCGTAGGAAAAATGAGCGCGTAATAATGCCTTACCAGCAACTTACACTTCATTTAGCGGTCCTTGCCACTTCCCTGCCGAATCTGCCTCACTTTAACAAATGTGCAGCCGCCCTATGGAAGTAGGAATTTAGAATTTACTTTTGGTATCTGATATACATACTTCTGAGCCGCTTTACCAAGCAAGGTACATAGAATTTAGAGCAGTCGCTCGGAGTAGTTCGGCGCTCGGAAATAACTGTGGCGGAACGTTATTTTGCAATTTATATCGTAAGGCGCCACAGGAGGTTTTAATTTTGTGCTTTGCTAACAGATGTCATTACGCATTATGATAATTTTCGTACTAAGAGCTGATATGAAGTATGAATTTCCTTGTAGGGCGTTTAAAGATTTTTCCAGTGGGTACATATACACATACAGGGTGCGCCAAATAAGACATACTAATGTTAAACACGTATAACTTCTTTATTTTTCAATATTATTGTTATTTTATTTCTGCATGTTATAGTTAATCCCTTGGAAACTCATTATAGATGCTTACAGCAAGACCACCAACAACAACTACAACACGCTTTTCGTTTTACACAATTAGCCATACAAATTGATTTTTTTTGGTTATGTTTTGATGATGATGATGATAAAGCGCATTTCCAAGCAAAACTGTAGATTGTGGGGCTCTGAAAATCCAAGGACAACACACCAGCACCAGTTACACCCATCCAGATGCACTGTTTGGTGCGGTGTTATGGCCGAAAAATGTATCGGCGCAAATTTCTTCGAGAGCGAGGATGTAACGCGATAAACAATTTCTAGGGCTTCTTAAAGAACCATAGGTCCATTCAATATCAAAAAATTGTTACGAATTGTTACTAGTACTTGCAAGCTGTTACTGGAAATGCATTCAATAACCCAAAATATTTTCAAGAGAGAGCGAATTCGAGAGCGTAACAACCCGAGAGAGCTGCAAATTCTTGCAAGTAAAAATTTTACCAGCAGGAATTTGCAAGAGTCAAAAAGTAAGGTTATCTTTCAAATTCAAATGTAAACAAACTGTTTAAGAGGATGTTTTGGTGAAACATAATTAGTAGAATGAAAATATAAATGAAAAATTTAAATCAATTGTATATTTTTTTTTTTATTTTTATGACGATGGGAACTATTCCCAATTACAAAGAAAATTGCGCTCCAAAACTTAACTGTCAGAAAGTGTCAAAATAGCTTAAGTTGCAAGTTTTTACTAGTTTTGCGTTCAATAACTTTTTCTGAAAATTTTCTCTTGCTCTCAATTTTACTCTCTATTTTTCTTTTGCGCTCTCGCTGCAAGTATTTACCCGAAAAGTTATTGAATGGACCTAATGATTAACAACTTTTTGCGCCCAACGGCAAAGCAGCATCCTAGTTTGTGGTTCCAACAAGTTGGAGCGACTGCGCGCACTGCTAAGCAAACTATGGACACTAGGTCTTATTTGGCCCACCCTGTACAATGCGCTTATAAAAGATTTTTTTTTGCAGATTTTTTTAAAATATTTAATAACAAATAAGTGGGTGAACATATTTGCCCGAATAACTGCACATACATATGTACGTACATACATATGTACATACTTACACATACATAAAAAGTAGGTAGAGCATGTGTGTCTGCTTATCGGAAAATTTACTTTTTTGTGTCGCTTCGTAATGAAAGAAAAATATATGGCTTTTTCATGAAAATTTCACGCAAATTTCACACTCGCAATGCATTCAACGCCGCAATGTAATCGCGCCAATGCAGGCGCTTCGTATAGGACTTGCGTGTGTATGCAAATGCAAGCATACACACATACATATGTGAAAAAGTAGTGATTGTGCTGTAATGCATATCGGAGTACCAGCATAGCTTCGCCATTGAATGCATTTTGTGCGGACGTGTAAGCAATTTTATTTGCATCGAGTGGCTTGGCATTTTTATTTAATTACATTTTATTGACGTTTCATACATTTACACGCGCGCACAGATGAAAATGCATACCTAGTGGATGACGCTTGGAACCCTGGTGAAAAATAAAATAGTAAGACAATTAAATAAAAGCTAAATTGTATTACAAGAGTGGGCCAAATGAATTGCAAATTAAATATTCTTAAAGTGTAAAAAAGCAAACTTTTAAAAAATAGATTTTTTATTGACCACGTTATGGATGACGTGCTTGGACCTTTATATGAAGACCGCATATATAGGTCCCAACCGCACTAATAAAAGCACAATCAAGCACTGAGACTTTGCCGGACCTTTTTAGTTACACAGCAAGTGGCTTTCCATCGCACATATGAACCATTGTATGTATGTATGCCGTTTCTTGGTCATCCGCAGAGCCAACAGGCTGAAGTTCGTAGAGACCGTTTAGGAGTCAGTCCAACTGGCGGCCTTTATTATGAACCAGCGGTACAGTACTTCCACAAAAAATAATGCCAATTAATAAACATATCTTTCCGTATATAGAATTACTCAAATGTGTATTTTGTTATTTGTGCATTTTATTAAATGCCAGTGACTACAAATGACGTATTTAATAATCTTACATCTTGAGCTTTTATATTTATCGACTCTATTTTGCAAACTTACCAAATAAAGCCACTTGATTGCTACAATGTACGCGATAAGGGTCCCTCGCACAAGAAATTGCTATGCTATGTTGCAACATGCAACGAAATATTTTGTAACCAAGTTGACAAGCAACAAAGAAAAATCTACAAAAAAAAAAAAATCACGTAATTAAGTTTAAGTAACTGGCAGGTAGTAATTACAAGCTCACATATTTGAGGCAAAGCCCCTTTTAAAGAGGCTGGCGCCACTCAGAAGCCACAAAGGCACACAAAAGGGTGCACCCCGGCTGAACATACATATGTATGTATGTATGTATGTATGTATGTATGTATGTATGTAGAAGTAAATTCCAAGTATGCAATGAAAATTTTTAATAGCAGTCACAAACATCATTTTTCGCCTCATTTAAGCGTGTTTAAATGAAGTCAGCGCGCGGCAAGAAGAAAACAGCAGAGCCGCCGCCAATCATAAAGGGAAAAAGTGAGCCGCAGTTAATTTCTTGCGTTGAAGAGCTTAGAGCACCCAACCCATCATTTTTTCGTCAACAGATACGGCGACGGCAGCAGCCACATCAGGCGACGCATTACAATTAAAAAGAAAAAAAAACAACAAATAGGTAGGAGAACAAAGTAAGCAAAAAACACAGCAACAATAATTGAGATAAGCAGTTTGGGGGCCAAGTAAGTAGATACGGAAAAAGAAGAGTAAAAGCCAAGTCAGCGACAGAGGCAGCAGCAACATTTTAATCAGCGCTACACATCACGCAGCCGACACGCAGCCGCTGCCAGATAAGCAACAAAAATGCGCAACAAAAAAAAAAACTTAACATACAAAAAAAATTATAAATAAACAGCGTTGCAACAAATACGAAAATGTACGCGAAGTATGTTGAAATAACAAAAATTCCAGCAGCTGGATAGTTCTTTTGTTGCCACAGATACAAAAGTAGGAGCGTTGTGTCTTTAAGATGAGCATAGGTTGCCGTAGCGCCGGCTTTCTTTGTGCAGCGCTTTAACTACATAATTTTAAATTTTTTCTGTTAATTTTTGTTTTCCGATTCCTTTCTCAGCTCAATGCTTTCTCTGCCTTTGTATTGATTGCGCTTTATTGTTGTACATACATATGTACATAAAGTTGTATGTATGTATATGTATGTGGTAGACGTCGCTAATATTTGATGCAAGCTACCGATAAAACAAATTTAATAGTTTTCATACAACGGCCAGTACTTCTGACTTCATACGACTGAAGTTGTTAAAACTTAAACACAATTGAAAAATCTACCAATCAATGGCTGATGCACATACAAACAAAGCCATTAAAAGCTTTTGTAGATATCAAGAATTCGTTTATGTCTACGATTAGTATGAAGCAGTAAATCGCTTTTAGAGCCAGGCAAAGCCATTATGTGTGTGGGTGTGTCAGCGTGGTTTTGATGTGAAATTGGCTACCCTGTAATTGAGTCAAAACCAACTTAGTCTAAACATGCACTTTATTTCGGTAAGATGGGAAAATTTATTTTTTAGCTCAGCAAAATTTTAGAAATTTCGTTAGGAAAATAGTTCTTAGAAGAGCACTTTCAAAAAATACCGAAATATATTTTCGTATTTAGCCGCAACATCGATACTCGATATTCATTTCCGATTATCGAATTTGTATCAACTTTTTGACTTCTTTTTAAGGTCTCTATGAAATCAATCGGATACTGGTTTGATTCAAATTTTAAGAAACCATTGGTTAGAAAGTTTTGACTTAACTTTACTCCCATATATGGGTCTTTCCATAAAATATTTACACCTCAATATTTTTTTTTGGTGTGAAATACATATATTTTTTTATATTCTTTGTCGTTTTTTATTTCGCCATGATATTCGAAAATCTCGAAAAAAAATTCTCGAAATTTTGAACTTATGAAGAAAAAACTTTTTTTTTTCAATTATATGCAGTTAATAAACTATTTGTCGGAGAAAATCAGAAAAAAACTAATAAAACTGATAAATATGCATTATTTTTTTTAGTACTGAATATTTATTATATTATTTAGGTAACTGCGCCTTTAGAGAAAAATATCGATATATCGAAATATCGGTATTTTTTACTCTGCATATATCCATACTGTTTAAAAAAGTCTTTCCAATAGCTAAGAAAACCGTCTGCATCAAAAATGTTAAATATTTTATTATCATAAAAACGAAGCTGAAGAATTAAAAAAGAGTTCGGACTAAATTAGAATTGTTCACGTCTGCAAGAATATGGTTCACAGAGTAAACTGTGGTTGTAGCATTTGATTTGATTTTTTTTTTCTTACTACCTGCTTATGTATATATGTATAGAGAGCGCCTCTTAGCGGGACAGTGTTGGAAAATGTGTTCATTTTCATCATGTTACAAAGGGTTTTGCCATGAAGGCTAAATTAGATGTCGAAATGGATGAATTTTCGTAGACAGTATCCACCTTGAGCACATTCCTTTGGCCAACAAAGCGGCGAATTCAGAGTTAATCGGTACATGCCAATGCATTCCAATGGAATTCCAAATAAATGTTTAACATTTCAATTTAAAGCCACACACCGGTTTCTCAGAAACAATTAAGTCAACAATTATTACTAGTATAGCAACATTTTTTATTGCATCAGATCAGCTCAAAGTGAATCCGAGATTTTAATGAGCAACGCTCACTGAATAGTTAAGTAGTAAGTTGCGCATGCGCAGCTCTTCGTTGGTTGATGCAACTACAAACGAAGAACATCTAAGTATTGGACAGGAATAAAAAGTCAAACAATATTTATATACATATATGTACTAAGTACATGTTCTAACTACCAAGTTGATCGCGAGTGTAATTAATCTGCTAATGGGTGGCATTGATTGGCCATGTCTGTTTATTTCATTTTTGTTTTTTGCAGAGCGTTTAACGAAGAAAGCATTACTAAAAGAAAAATGTAACTAAATACAATTTTATGGAATACTTGTTGGGGTTCAAATTTTTTAAATTTGTATGAATATATTAGCTCCAAACTTTGCAGTGCTTTGTCCATATGAAAACAAAAATTAACGGAAACAAATGTCTTCTCATTTTAAGCAGCGGCATTTTTCTACAAAGTTTAAACGATTGTTTAGCTTTTATTCCCACCACCTATACAAACTGCATTCGTTTTTTAAACTCCATACTCAATAATGAGTTCAACACTCATAAGTAAATTAAATAAATTTAATAAAAAAAAATAAAAAAAAATAAATATTAAAACCAATTTGGGAGATTCCTTCTAAAAAAAACATCACTGAAGCCAGTTTTAAGTGATTAAATATGCAACATGTTTTTCTAATTAAGCACTATTTGCTAAAAAATATAAATTTTTTTCATTTATGTTGGTGCGTTGTATTTTCATTTATTTTATCAATACATAGTTTAACAGTGCATTAAATTGCAAAAAACCTCAAAAGTTATTGTATGATTGCAAATGTAAATTTACGCGGTAATAAATAAACATACATACAAATATACATTTGTTACTTATCAATAATTATACAGGCAACTTTTTAAAATTTACAAAATTGGTGAAATTTTTGTTGAATATTTACCGACCGAAATGGAATTCAATGCAATTCAACAAATACGCGTATGCGTTATACAAACGCCGATATCGACATGCGTATGTACGTATTTGTATATGTATACATTGGGATGGTCCTTAAAAAATCAAATGAATGATTTTTTTTAAGTCTCACCCCCTCAATCGGTAATACCACGGTCACAGATATCACAAATAAATTTTGGCCCCGATTGGAGACGGTTAAGGCGTGTCGCACACGGGGTAAAGTTCAGATTCCTCAGACGCGACGTAGGGGTTGAGGCTAAGGAAATCTGATGTAAACATTTCCTTCATACATTTAATGACCACCCTAGTATATGTGTATAGCACAATAACGTAATTAGAAAAAACCAATTAATAGTATCTGCATGCTTCCAAAAAAAAAGACCCCTGCAGGGAAGCAATAAGTACTAAAAACTTTTACGCCAGTTGAAATTTTGGGTATTATCTTGCCGTATAAATAACTTATGAACAGAGTTAGGGGGGAGGGGAGGGGAGGATAAATCTCCTGTGATAAAGAAAAACAGTGTCTCAAAAAATGTTCACTATGTTCAAATGTTCACAGTTTGAATTTTTCATTTTCACATTTCATAGAACGGGAATTGGATCCCAGAAAGTAATAAAATTGCTAGTTTAAATTGGTTTGCTGTACGAAGTAACCCAGTTAACTTATTTAGAATGTGTATAGACAGATAGTTTACCAATACCTGTATTGTTCTACCGGATATTCTATTTGAATACGATTTAGTTGAAAACTTCCGATTTTTATGAATAAATGTGAGACTAATAGGCTAGGTTGCGGTTAGGGACACATTTGGACATTAACCATGATCCCTCTTGTGAAAAGCCGCTGTACGATGAAACACTGTGAATCAGTCACGAGTTTACGAAGAAGGCTGATGTTAACCACCCAGAGTCAAATATAGCCAAGATACCTCAATCTCAACCCCACGAAAGCTGGATAGCCATTTCAAATTTTTCAATCATAGACGAAATCGATATTCTAAAAAATTTTACATTGTTCAGGAGCTGAGCTTGTTAGGCATCCTTTTTTTCTGAGGCCGATTGTAGTGCGTGATACGACCATTTTGTCTGCAATTTAAACTGGCATTACTCTCAGCCTGACATCGCTAATATCAATGAGGGCAGCCGATTGTAAGCGCTATATCCGCCTAGCTGCTGTTCCTCTCTCTGGCGTATTCAATCAGGCGATAACTCCAAAAAAATCATCATAACATTAATTATAGGGTCAGAGAGGCAAGAAAATAGTTTGGCCAAAGGACCTAGTCTTTTACCAATATAAGGCAACTTCTACAATATCCTGCTTTGCAGGCAAGAGCTACAAGCAACAAGCATCTTCTTCTTATTTAGCGTTGTAACCGCCTAAGCAATTTTGACCGAGTTCAACAAAGAACGCCAGTCGTGTTTCTTCTGTGCCAACTGATGCCCCGGTAGTTGGCGTGATGGTGGGGTCACTTTCTTGTGGATTGGGCAGAGCATGCATTTTGAAATTGTTTACGCCGGAGGTACCGGTTACTTGCATCACTAGGTGCGCCTGGGTATGAAATAAACCTAATAAGGTTAATCTACATACATGCAACTTACTCTGAGACAGAACTATTGCGCCGAAGTAGAGCAACACCTGAGCCAGAACGTAAGTGGCCCAAGTAACTCAGAAAGCTGAGGTGGGCTGTTTTCAATATAAAAAAGTACTTTTAGAACTATTTATTTATTTTTATCGCTAAAATTTTTTTTAGACTTACTCCGCTTAATCTAGTTCTGTAGATGTTTGTGTACGAGTATGAATCGATTTTCTTGTTGCTTACCTGTAAGAAAAAATAATTTATAACTATTTCAATTTAATTCCATTATAATTTTTAAACTTAAAAAATATTGAAATATTTTAACTAATGTGTTAAAGTTAAGCAGAATTTAATTTATTTATGTACACATTTTCCCTGCTGGCCTCATTTCAATTTCACAATACTGCATTCATCAAAACACAGCGCTAAATTTTCGGTTCTTTTTCACTCCAACATTTGAGTTTTTTTATGCAAATGTTTAAAAAATTATGCCATTGAATCGGTCGGCTTAAAATGCATATATGTAAATTGAATTTGCGTGGCATCACATAAATGATGGTCGACCGACAACTAACCGCGAATTAAACGCCCATAGAATTTATGCTAAATTTAGATTAAATTTATACCACTTTTGAAAATAACACACACACCAGCCAATTCAGGCATAAACCTGGTCCGCAAATTATCTAGCAAAAAAGTAATTAAATAAATAATTGAACGCTAGCAAATCCCTCGTGCAAACATAATTATTTAGTTGCTTACAAATTAATTTTCTCAGAATGAGTAAAACACTATGTACTATGTATGTATGTATGTATGTATGAGTGTAGCTACATACAATAAACTCGTACGAGTACAAAGTCAAAGCTGTCACTTGAGGAAACTGGAAATCTTGGAAGTGCGTTATAAAGTCAGTTTACACACGCCTGCGTATATATGTACATATACTACAGCTGGCATGCAGCTCGTAAAAGTGAACCTGTTCTGTTGCACGCGACAACGCGCATGCGCCAAGTGAGTACCTCTACATATCTGCAAGCACACATAAAAATGTAGGTACATAAATGCTGGAAGACTGTCTGCCCGATTTTGTTGTCGGGGCCCCCAGTCGCAGTGGCAATGTGCTGACACTAATGAGACGTTTGTAAGAGATGCGTGTAAAAGCTGCTGTTTAAAGCGTTTGTAAGTATGTATGTATGCAAGCATACCTGAATTATCATTTGTTTGTTCGTGTGTGGCATCCAAGTGATCCATCAGTCGTTGAAAGTCGCATGCCGTAGTTGCAACAAGAAGTTGTACAAAACTGGTCGCTTTTAACAAGTTATGGTTGTAATAGTTATTGTTCTCTATCACTCGAACAATGCTGAGTTGCTGCCTCACACACATTTATGCACTTACATACATGTCACCGCCTGAACTTACAGAAAAGTTATAATACTACATACTAAGTGCGGTTACCATATTTGGCAGTCACCTGTCTTAGTCAGCGGTGGGCATAACTGCGCTGCTACTTGGTCAGACTGTCAAATGGAGTTGTTGTTATAGATTTTTAATGAGCATAGCTCTTCTGGTTCAAGGTTGATCTTTCGCACATTATACTGAAATTTTTAAATACATATATTTAATGTCTAATTTTAAATCTCTTCAATTAATATCTGAGCTAAGTAACAGTTAAGAAATGTATTTATGCATATACTAGCTTTTGCCCGCAGCTCCTCCTCGTGAGGTTGAATTTGACGTTAAGACTTCAAATGTAACAAAAAAGGAAATAAATTCAAAAATTTAAATGTAGGAAAATGGGAAATCTTTGCAAATATTGACATAAGTTGATTTTGATTTTATAACAGAGGACACCCTCTTCGAAATCATTTTCGTAGATAGTAAAGCTATACTGAATACCTTTTTCGGCATCCGTATTTGAATATATGTCATTAAAGTAACTATTAAATTTAAGTAGGAATTAAAATATTTTCAAAATCAAGCCCTTGTTTGACAGGACATCCTCCGTTCTAAAATATCCTCGAAACTACTATATTATAATACTTTATTTAGCTTGTGGAAAAATGGGATTTGGCTTTTAAAGAGGCGGCAACCATTTTTTAAATATCTTCAAAATAAAGCTTAAATTTTCGACCCATATTGTTACACTTCATTCAACTTATTAATGAAATTTAGGTAATATTTTTTAAAACCTGACGCTCATATAGGATATTTTATGTAAATTGGTAATTAAAATTATTTTGATAACAAAGTTTTCCCAAACCTCTCTCGTTTGATACCCGTGCCAAATTTTTAGATTACCTAGTTAATTAAATTGATTCAGACTTTTTGCACAGCTGGCAACCTTCTTAAAAAATATTTGCGTAAAACGCCATTCTTATACTAAGTTATTGATTATTTAAGTAATCAATTAATCGATATTAAAATATTACCTCTCCAATTGATTGACGTTAACTTTTGAAAAAGGTGGAAACTCTCTTCAAAAAGTATCCTATATGTAAGTGAATCTATGTTATACATAACCTGTCTGTGTTCCAAATTTCATTGAAATCCGTTTAGATTTTTAGCGTGAAAGAGCTACAGACATAATCACACACTTTCTTATAAACTTTCACATTTATAACATCCCTGAAGCAATTTTGTCGAGGGACTCTCGTCCTAAGCAAGTGAAATGCACATCTCAACATCACTACACACAAACTTCCAGTGCTCCATCTAATGAAGTGAGCAGGCAAATAAACTTACATTAGCTACACTGTAAGAAATTTTATTCAAACCGGACATTTGAAAACACACTTACACGCTGTGGCTGTAGCTGAGTGCGCAGAGATGTTTGCTACGATGCGTTTTGTACGAGTGCCTTTAGACGCAACATGCAATTTCTAATTTTTGCTTTTGGTTTTCCCCAACTATGAAAAAGCACCCGGGAAGTAATGAGCAAAATCGTATTTAAACGAAAAACGTTAGGCATAAAAAAGAAGTTCTACTGTGAGCTTTTCTGCCCAAAGCGGAAACATAACAGCAAATTTACACGAAGGCCACCTCTATACCCAACCTAACCTAAGTACACTGCAGATGGCACAATGCTGAAACCGGTTTGTATCCAAACACCGAGGGATGTCGGAAAAGCCAATAACGAAAATGAGAGTATCAAGAAAGGATTGCTGATCCCGCTGGTTTATGTCTTTCTGAACAAAAAAACTTCTATTTTTCCCTATCTTAAGAAACTGTTTTAAGCCTCGGACAAATTTTATTGTGTTCGACTAGAGTTTCAGCAGATGAAAAATATCGATTCTCGTCACATTTGAATAAGTTAATCGATTATTTTAGCCCAATTTACGATTTAATTGTATCATAGACTAATCGACTATTTATCAATAATTGCAATTAATTTCAATTAATTTCAATTAATTTTCTTTTACCTTGTGATTAATCATATGATTAATTAATCGATTATTTTATTTTTTTTTGCCATACCTACCTACACACAAATCTGAATCAACTTTTATGCTTATTCACGAAATCTTCTTTTATCTCTTCATTCAAGTAAATAACCAAACAAAAGTCTCGAAAATATGTACTGCACCTGCTTTGGCTCGCCCCGTTGGATAAACACAAAGTTATTCGGTTAAAGCAGCTTGTCTGTGGTTTTACGGTGTGTGAATTTAATCAGTTTATATGCCAAAACGCAGCGACAGTTAAAGGAAATGAACAAAAGCCAAAGCGAAATGCACAGAAGAAACGGAACTGCAAGCCAAAATAAACAAATCAACACCGAACGAATGCAACAAAGGTGAACGGCGACAGGCGAGGAGATGTTTGGGTATGTATCCATGTGTGCAGGCACGTTGCTTAAATGTGCTCACATAGCGTAAAGCGAGTGCATGAATACCAGAAGGTAAGATGCGTCGCATGGACACAGGCAGGGGGGGAGGGGCGCTTTAAGTGTGTGGCAACACGTAAAAGGAATCAAATTTCCTTGTTGCTGTTGCTGCCATCGATGAGGCGACACTTTTTCTTGGTACTTGTAGTTGCTGCATTGTGTTGAGTTAAATAGTCGGGTTGGCCGGTATATCCTTCAGCGCCGGCTGCAACGGCTTGCCTGGTATCAATGCGAATGCTCGTGTTGTCGCTAACTATATGTATAAAGTCACTCTGTACAACATGCAACTTGGCATCCAATATGTGCATTGTGAAAATGAGTAAAGCCTCAACGCATGGTTGCCTCATTTATGTACTATATGGCTACACCGCACCGTTGCCCTGTTGTTGAACGTATTTGAGCGCATTTTCATCTACTCAGAAGTCGGCGACGACTATAACTTGTTAACATGTTTTTGTTTTTATTGTGAATGTTGTTTATTACCGCGGCTTGTTGCAAGTGGATATCGCATTTCAGTGACAGTGACAAAAGTGCTGAACGAACACTGTGAGTCTGCTATGAGACACTCGCATATGCAACTTACCGCATTCGTAATAAATATCGGAATTTAAATTCGAAATTAAATTGCAACACAGCGACACAATTTCGTTCCAACTCGAGTGCTGTAAAAACAATGTGGTTGCGTTCGTTCATCTGAGCAAATGGAGAATGTAAATGGTAATGACAATGTGTATGAGAATGAAAGCAGTTTTCACGTCCTTTCCTCAATCCACATGCCACCCACTTCAATGGAATTGTATATCATTCTTTTTTTACCTCTTTTTCCCAGTTCGAAACGAAAAGCTTATCTTGTTACACAGGCAGCTGGCTGAAAATAACGCAACTAGCATCGTTGTTGACCATCGTCGAGCTCTTCACTCTTCCTCCTTCCTCCTTTACCATTCATACTTTCTGCAATTTAGGGTGTGTTGTTGCCCGATTGACACTGGGAGATCAATTTACAGCCATTGACAGTTGGTTTGTCTTCATGCTGAGGCTGCATCTCATTACGAAAACGTCCTTAATCGCAGATTTCCTTTGAATGCACTTGTACGGGAATGTAAAAGTTTTTTTTTTGGAGAAGAGTGTGTGTTTTAGACCCTTTTAAGTAAGTTTGACAAA
Organism: Rhagoletis zephyria; assembly: GCF_001687245.7. NCBI lineage: Eukaryota > Metazoa > Arthropoda > Insecta > Diptera > Tephritidae > Rhagoletis > Rhagoletis zephyria. The sequence goes on along the minus strand of NW_016163368.1, from coordinate 20,132 downwards.
GCAATTGTCGAAAGCATTTACCTTTGTAATTCGGCCCTTGTCCGTTAATTGAATGCGCAGTGTGTAAATCTGTACGTAGATTTGTAGTAGATAGTACTAAGTCCACTTATATAACACATATAGCAGGTGTCTTTTGAAATATGACCGATTGCAACGAAACTTTGGTGAAAGGAGTGAGATAACGTTCAGCTTTTTAATTTCTCTTTTATGCACATTCATACCACAGCCACTGGAAAAGTGTATAGCACCAAGCTGAAATGTATGTTTGCAAGCAATTACCACTGTACGGATCAGTTTATCTCACTCTCAGAGCGTACATATGTAAATGGTAGCTTTCTTTCGATGTATGTGGATGCGCTACAATTTCATCGATATTTTTCCTAACCCTCTCCCAAACGCCAGCCCTTTATATAACAGTGAATCAAGTTCTGTTTACGTTGTCATTAACAATTGGGAAACTGCTCTTTCGATAAGACTGATAGTTATGTGTTAGATGATCTGGGCTGAGTAGATATATAAAGATATGGTTCTTCAAAATATGTAGTTTTGTAGAAGAGTAGCCTCCTCCGGCATCATGATGGACAGACTGTTTTATTATTAAAACAAATGTAGGAGCCTATGGTTATCATAGTTATAAATCCATAGAAATAGAGCCATAAAACTTGAAATAGCATGCCTACCGGGGCGAGCTATCTGATAAACAAACACGCTATGAATCATTGGTTAAAGGATGACGAATTCAATTCCGGGATAAAAAAAGTCGTTGATATGCATACTCCTACAACATCATCCACCACACAATTGCATTCCAAGGTTGCCGTCCAGCGCTCACTGAGCGCACTAAAAGCCTATCTACACAGAAGCAGACCATATGTGCCATAAGTGTCGTTCCAGCTCATCGGCCAAGCTTTTATCAACGATATCACCTGAAAGCTTAGTAATCTTATGCAATGACCATTTTGAGCCACAATGAACTCGAAGATTTATAGAATTCTGGAGTGTTCATAGTTGGTGAAATAAACATAGAACATAGCGGCAGCTTTCCATGAAATATAGGCGGGCATGGCGCTAAGCTCTAGAGTAAGACTGGTCCTAAGTGCCCTTCTGATGACAATTAAGGCAAATCTTTGCACTCTCCCTAGCTAATAACAATACTGGCTCTGCAAAGCCACCACAAACTAAATTTGGGTGCCATGGAGCCAGTAAACCGCCCTCGACGAGGGGATCCTCAGCAATAACATTGGCATTTCTCGATATTTGGTGCCGCCTTAAAGGAAACGGAGCGTCTCTGCCTCTACTCTACTGTATTTTTATATAAAGTACATTTTTAACCGACTTCCAAAAAAGGAAGAGGTTATCAGTTCGTCGGAATATATATATCATACTAATCTGGTTGAGATCCGATCAGTGGATCATGAGATATATATATATATTTTTTTTATATGGGAGTTGAAGTCGGTTTTTTTTGCTTGTTCTAAATAAATATTTAAATTTTTTTTACTACTTTTACGAGTATCTAGGTACTTATTCAGCTAACTTTTTAGTTAAGAGTGATTATTAGTAGCTACATATGTATATGTTTTTTCATATCAGCATAGGTGCTACTAACAAATTCAATGCAAAAATAAGAAAATTAATTAATTAGTTTTTCAGGGTTATAACTATGTAGGTACATATCTACATAGTCTGTCTATGGTTTCAGTAGAAATAAATAAATAATCATGTGGACACATAGGCAATGAATTTTATATTATTGATTGATGCAATTATTTGCACAAGGGTGCGGCTACAATAATGTCAACAAACAATTAACTGCACAAATATGTGTTTATTTATAAACATGTATTTAGTTAGTTGACAAAAGCTACTGCCACTGCGGAGGTCAGAGGTTTCACTGCACCGAGTTTGTTGTGGCGCACACCGAGGAAGCCTTATAAACGTGCTAAGCACTGGCATAAATGCCCAGCTGGTCGGAGCAACACAAATGTGGCAACGTATCGTAGACAAGACAAGAAATGAAATTGTTTGCAAACTTGCGTAATGTGGCATGTTATTACCTAATGACAGAAAAACCGCAAAGGCGAAGCATTAAAAATTTCAAAAAAAAAAAATGCGATAAATAAAGAATAAAAAGTTTTTACATTAAAAAAGCGCAAGTGTCAAAGTGGCAATTTTCGCAGTGTTGCTGATAAAAATGTGCACAATAATAATCACGCTAGCACAATAGCAGCTGCTGTGTTGCAAATAGGGATGGTAATTTTTTCGCAATTTACGATCCCGGGATTTTCGGGATGTCGATATCACAATGCCGGGATTCTGGGATTCAGATATCTACTCATTACTTTTCAACATCTGAAATCGAAAAACTTGCTGCTATTTCTCCTACCATAAGATAAATAATAAATAAATGGGTTGGAAACCTTTATTTTAAAGGACTTAGTTTTTTAAAATATATGATTAATTCCAAAAATTATTTAAAAAATTCAATGCAATGTAGAATAAAAATATGGGTAACAAATGCAATAGGAAATTTCTTTAGAATTTAAAAAAATTAAAATTTTTTGGATTCACAAGGACGAATAGGTAATTTTTTAAGCTGATAAAGTTAGAAGGACGAAATTCCTTTACATATATTTTTTTCAAAAACAAATATTGCCAAATTTCAAGGATAAAATTTTAAAAGGACATTTTCCATACTTACCATACCTTGTGCCCCAAAAATTTGAATCTGATTAAATTCTACAGAAATTCCTTTTTAATTTGATACCCATACTTATCTTATAAGCACATTTCACTGAGTTTTTTAAATTATTTTTGAACTACTGACGTCGAAGTGAAAAACTCAAAACGCAAATTTACAATATTTGGCCCATAGTTTCTCGAATATATTGATTTTTGTGTGTCAAATTTACTATCGCACTGTGTTATATGTAAGTATAATGGCTAAACATGTATAGCAAAATATTGATTATTAAATAAAAGAAAGAAATATAGCCAATACTGGTACTGAAAAGGAGTTTCTATTATTGCCATCAGTGCAAATTACAAATCGCAGGACTTTCGTGATTTAAAAAAGGCCGGGATCCCGGAAGTGTAGCGGCAAGTACGCGGGAAGTGACGTTCAATGCACACACACACACACACACACACACACACACACGACCGTGTACTTATAAGCAAATACGGCATTAAATCTGCATAAATGGCATTGTCTGTCGCATTTGTGTCGCCGCGAATTACCAAAAATGTCGATAATGCAAGCAACAATAGCAACAATAATCGAATGCAAATAATCAACACATTGCGGTTGGACAAAGGCACATACGGCAGGTATGCATTTATGTCGCTGCCGCTGGTAAATAGCTGCCCCAGGAGGAAACAAATTATTCAAAAATCTTCAGACTCAGCGCCAGACTTATTTCTTTAAAATCGGGCCGGCTTAAGAGTGACTCGATTTCAAGCAAATTAAAAGTTTCGTGTTCAGTGTTACGAGTATTTAAAGAAATTTTAAATAATTTCTAAAATTACGTAAATCGATCTTCATGGCAAATTGAAAACTAAAGCTCCTAAAGTCCAATTCGAAAATGGAAAACTTTTCCTGCTGAGCATGAGCTACTATATAAACTCAATTCCGATAAATTTTGAATGCAAATTTTCGCCAATTTTACCCAGCCTTTACCTTTACGCCATATTTTCCATGTGCACTGCTGTTGCAACTACTGATAAATTTGAATATATATACTACAATAGTTGCGACATAAATAAATAAAATAAGGCCGCCAATATTTTTGCGTTTGCACTTTGGAGTAAAGGCTACTTAAATATTCGCCAAACAGGCCCGTATTAGCATTAGTGCTCATCGTAGACAAATCATTTTTTTTTCTGATCAGAAAGAATCTTTCTTACGGATTTTCGGACATAAATATGTCCACAAGAAATGTACTGGTTGATGAAAAATAACTTTTTATTTTATTTCTGGTTATACATTTTCAAGGCGTCCAATCTATAGCACATTTAAAATTTGCTACCCCACAAAACATTATTGAAAATGGTTGCGGTTTGAAAATTTAGACTGCAGAATATCACTTTGGTTATATGTAAATATTTTGATATTTTACTTCCACAAATTTAAAAATACAAATATGATTCTTTACGTTTAAACATGGATATTTGTGTTCCATATGGCATTTTATGCACCCAGATCGGACGTGCCAGTATATACACATATACATAAGTGGCTCAACAGAAAATTAGGAGAGCAAGGACGTTTTGATATAGCCATAGTACAGCTTAGACCCCGGTTTTGCTTGTTGATATTTCCGGCATAAAAGATTTTGACTGTATGCCACCTTATTACTTGTCCAGGAATCCTATTAGTGCCTATGCAGCTCCTTCCAAAAAAAAAATAAAAAATTTGGTGAGAACCCCCTATAATGGACAGTAGTTGCGTATGATGCTGATGCATTGCAAAATTTGTAGCAGAATTGAGTTTGTGCTGCTCTTAAGATTCCCGGTGTCTATAGATGAAAATTGAAGATGGTTTTCGAGCATATTTAAAAACGAAAGCGCTCTTCAACCTTTTACAAGATTATTTTCTTAACTTTTCATTGATGGGACTAAGCTGGTATAGTTCAATAGAATCTTCTTCGATCAGCGATAGCCCGCCCATAAATCTCCAGCTTATTCCGGAAAATCTCGCGAAGATTCGCCTGACCTAAGGTTGTACCGAATTTTTTAATTTTACGATGCAAGTGTAATAAATTTTTTTTTTTATAAAGTTACTAGCTGGACATCATGTTGAAGCGAATTTTTATAATTCTAGCGACCTCAGCATTTACTATTTTGTACACTTTTTTGATAGCACAAATTTTAAGAGCTTTTTAAATGGCAAGAGAAATCTATTAAATAGTAGGCCCATTATTCGTGGTTTTTGATTTAGCAAATTTTTTTTTTTATTACCAGAGCTTAGACGACGAGGGTTAAAAATACTCATATAAAAGTTTTCTGCCTAATTATAATTGAGTTTATTTTAAAAATATAATAAAGTTTTTTTTTTTTTATTTGAAGTTTGTTTACAGCAAACTGGTTCCAGATAAATCGATATACAGCACTCAAAATTAAGTATGTAAGCGGGTAAGTGTGTATGCAAAAGTGTGATAAAATATTTGAAAAAAAGCTCATCCAACATTCGTATCTGCCGGTTTTTATGTATGTATTCACGTAAAAATATGTATGTATATATGAATTTACTTATTTATATTAAAAGCATTCAGAAAAGCCATTTTCGGCTTATGGTTTGTATTGATCGTGGCATAATTTATATGTTTTATGGGCAAAAGTGTGAGCCACCAAACAAACCAATGCAAAAAAAAAAAAATGTGTGAAAATTTTTTCGTAAAAGTGAATTCGTGAATTTCGTGCTCAAAGCAAAACAAAAGAAAATACAAACAACACCAAAAGTGTTCGATAAGCCAAGCCCAAAAGAGTTGCAGAATAAATAAAAGGAGATAAAAATAAATAAAATTGTAAGTAAAAGCAGAAAAAACTAAACACAAAGAAAAAAAAGTGAGAAAAAAATGCGGGAAAACACGCCGCATAACAATTTTACAAACATAAGGGGGGAAAATATATTTAGTTCCAGTCGCTTTTTAAGCTCCGCTTTATTGCAGCTATTTGCTTTTACACCCAGGAGAATGTATGAGGTGAGATTTTTACAGCCTTTTGAATAATTGTTTGCTCAATTTATTGCAGCTTAGACTTTGAAAAGCAGCTATTGTTTTGCTTAGCGGGGCGCTAAATTTATAATGAAGTGAACGATTTTAAACCGCTTTGTAGGTAAGTAATTGGAAATAGAGACAACACAAGAAGTGATGCAGCGTTTGCACATAGCCATTCACTGAGAGTGAGTAGTTACTAGTGGATTATTTGTAGCCACGCGACAGCTGCTGCTTGCTTAGAGCTACGAGTAAACTTCGGAAAACTATGAAATATGCAGCAACTCAAATATTTACATAATAAACTTCGGAAAATATCTAAGAGATATTGCTTTTTAAAAGCCTGTCGAAAGATTGGAATTTCAAGTCTGATTGTATTATACAGTACCACCCTTTCCTTTTCTAGAGCATCCAAACTTTTGTTTCGCTCTATGTCTCATAAGCCCAGGTACCCAGTGGGAGTTTATTTTCCTAATTGATCCTAGGATTTTTAGCTCATTTCTGCATTAAGGTCGCCGTAATTGCCACTATCGATTTTATGTCTGCTTGGATGTCAGTGTAGAGATTATTTAATTTGCTATGAGCTTTGGTATTGTTCAGAATCTCTGCCGCTTATTTTATTGCTGTGACTTCCACGTGAAAGATACTGCAGTAGTTTCGTAGCTTGGACGACGTTTTTCCCCTAATTCCTGGCACTAGGCACCTGCTGCTACGCCTTCAGGTACTTTTGAACCATCTGTGAACACATGAACCGGACTGCCTCTTGCTCGCAGACCCTTATGCCATCATTCCTCCCAGAGCGTGACCGAAAAACTTTCCCAAATTGCATGCAGGGGATGAAATATTCCTCCAAGGGACTAACACCAGGTATTTTCAAGATATCTAAAATGCTGCTGATCCTCCCACAAGCGATCGCGAAGTCACTGCTCCATGTTGGGCCTTTGGCGGACGTTGTCCGTCTTGCCTTAAATCAGCAAAATAAAGTCGTTTGGAGATGGGCGAGGTTCATATTCTTACATATGCGACAAGGGCAGTCTACAAGGAGAAGTAATCTCCCCCCTGCTGCCTGGAATCTAAACAAAAACTCTTTACATATTTATACTCTAACACGGCACAGACTGCAATGCAGTTGCTTCCGCCAATGACCTGGCCCTAACGGCAACTGTAAGTACCTATTCCTGCTGTGCACAAACTATTGAAAAACGTCGTACCTATAGTGGGAGCCTGGTCGAATAATCTGGTGTATTGCCATTTATGTAGAACTTCATTTACTTAGGAAAGTGACCCGAATTATAAGCGACCACTGTTTAATGGGAAAGCACTCTAGTAAACTGAACTTGCCGGCAAATTATTTCTGCTGCAGCCGTCAAGATGAAAGACAAGTTCAAAGCATAAAGCATAATCTCTGTCGCTGCCCTGCCCTAGCGGAGCTTATTTCACTTTTACTTCTTTGACTGCTTGACGGAGCTAAACGCGGCAGGTTTCTAGACGATACCACAAGCGGCCCACTGGGTCTCAGCGTAACTCTCCTCTACTGAATTTTTCTTAAGTTTTTTTTGTGCTATGAGCAGATTTTTTTAGAAGGACATTTGCTGAGCTCAAAATTTTGCTCGTCCTTTTTACATAGCTTCATCTACGAAAAGGAAAACTCATTAACTCTGCATTTGACAACTTAAAGTGACTGGAATAACAAGTTCATTGCATTTCTGCACACAAACGACCGCATACATATAACGGTGAGTAAGTTTCGGAGCTCGAACAGGTCTGCGTGCCAGCTTATCATACGCCTTTGTTTCAGAGTTACTTTTCCGACAGAATCTTTCGTGGCAATGTGTCTCAAGCATGAAATTACTTTGTTGCGACAAAAATTCCATTTCCTTTAACAATAATAATTCCTTGCATTGTGTGAGAAAAAATTTCGCTGGCAGCAGTGCAATGCGGCGTTGTATTTACTTAAAAAAAAAAAAAAAAACCAAAGACAGGAAAAATGGCATACAACAAAGTAAGATAAACAAAAACAAATAACAAAATTATCTTTTCGCGCAACAAAGCAACATCATTAAGTTTAAGTCTGCAGGAAAATTTTTATTTTTTTTTGTTGCAGATACTTATCTTGACTGGCGGATTATGTGAATGTGTATGCAATTCATTTTTCGTGTGTTACGTATACGCTCCTCTGCCCGGCTGGGGGGGGGGGGGGCACCTAACAGATATTACGCCAAAGGGCAAATTTTACGCCGACATTTTGTGCTTACCTGCAAAAAGAAAAAAAGAGTAGAAGGAACAACTTCATAAATTTTGTTAAAATTGTGAAATTGTTGTCGAGCAAAAGAAAAATGTAATAATCTCAAGAATGCTATTAGGAATATTGTACGGCAGGAAATGTGAGTACAGCGAGTGGGACAAAGCTAAGCGGTTGGAAGGGGGGAAAGAAGGAGTAGGGGTGCAGAAGAAAATCATTTGAAGTTGGTAAGTCCTTGCGATTTTTTTTTTGTGCTTTTTAATGCAGACTTAAATTACTTTTTTTGTTTCAAGTAAAAGTTAGCATGTGGCGGCGAAGAGTTGCGTAGAAAAAGTGGAAATGCAGTCTGCTATTAAGACGCTTTCTATTTGGCTAGATATTATTTGCAGTGCAAAACTTGCTCTTTAGCTCTATTTTTCTGACAAATCTTCTTTTGCACCAAATATAGTAAAATGGCATTTTAGACGACGAATCAGTTGCGACAAATGTTACTAAAAAACAAACAAAAAAATCCACAAATTTATATATCCTTAATCAAGTGTGTATAAATCCACAAAAAGAAACTGACATAAGCTGCATGGAAGACAAAAACTTCTTCAAGCTTAGCGGCAAAAATAACAAAAAAAAAATCTTTAATTCCCGTAAGGCTGCTGTAAAAGAAAGCCAACCAAAAGAAAGACACAGAAACTTTATCAGCGCGCACATCTGCGTAAGCGGGTGTCTGGATAAAAAAAGATCCTCCAATACAAACACACACACACATACACACGCGCACACACACGGAGCATGGAAGAAAAAACACACGCGTCAGTTAAATAGATAGCAAAAGAGGAATAGGAAAACTTGCCGGAAGAGCTGAAATAAGTTCGTAAAAAAAGAAAATCCACTGACTTGACTCGCATTTAGAAGACATACATAGACGCAGTGCGCAGACCCACCAGCGGGCGCAGATGCAGGCACGAAGAACAAGTCTTATTATTATTTAGCCGAGGGAATTGTTATAATTTAATTTTGCCTTTGCTGAATTGCGTCAGCAGCAGAAGAGTGTGCGGCAGCAGCAGCAACAACAACAGTTCAGCTTACAGTGCGTCAGCGTTGGTGGCTTCAGCCTGCAACTTGACAATCTCTAGTATGCTGTCGACTTTTTGTGCGTATGCGTGTGTGTGTGTGAGTTTTTGTGTGTGTGCGAGTTTCGCAATATGCTGACTGTACTTGGCTCAGCTGTTTTTGCTTGGGCGTCTGCATTTTGTTGGTTTACTGTCTGTCCTCCTGCTTGCGGCTGGCTTCTTTTTACTTGCTACGCAACTAAACAATTATTTTGTGAAACAAAAACGAAACGAATTGTGGAACGGTTCAAAATGTGCCTTTTATGCTTTTCGAGAATTATCTTTTAATTAGACTCCCAAACTAATTTTTGGCGTAATCTGCCTTTGGCAACGGGTTGGCGGCATTGAGCGTTGTTTAATTTTGTTTTACAAACATTTCTGAAACGTTTTAACCTTTTTCACTTAAAATTTATTTATATAATTTTAGAATAATTGCCAGCAAGTGGCTGTGAGAATTGTAGAAGTGTAATGTATTGTATGTATTTATGTAGCATTGGCTACATATGTAAATATGGTTGGATAAATTAGTTGCAGCGAAAGAATGCTATATGTCACAATTTCGACTAAAGTGCACACGAATGAAGAGTTGAACTACACACTTGACGATGAACAGTATTATATCATCATTTTGCTTTTTTTTAGAATAACTTAAGACTTCTCCCAGATTTGTAAAAGCATTGGGGAACACCAAATCGCATATCGCGGTCAAAGCACCTCACTTTTCAGGCCCCCAAGAAACTATGTTTCAACCAAAACATTATTATTATTTCCACTGGAAGTGAGAAATATTAACCAGTAATTTTTAAGCAAACAACAAAACCGACAAAATTACCACCTTAGAGGGTGACCTTGGTTAACGTGGTCCAAAGTTATGCGGTAACATACATAAATAAAATAAAAATTAAAATAAAAATAAAAATTTTCCGACGAATTGACAACCTTCTTTTTTAAGTCGGTTAATAAAGGATATCTAGGTATGCTAGACTGATGGCCTGAAAAATGTGGGCTTAAAGTGAACCCATAAAAGACAGGGCTTTACGTCTGAGAGTGAAACTCCAAGCTTTGAATTATCAAAGTTGAATGGCCCAACCCTCTCATTATATGTACACACGAGTGAAATATCTTGGCATCACGATATGTAGATTTTAGGCTAATTTGGAAAGGAAATAATTTAGACAAAATATAGAAAGCGAGCGTTGTGGTCTAGCATATCTTTTTGGCTCGAATGGGACATGGAATTTGATACCATTGCTCAGTTACGTCATATGCATACATATGGCTCCCAAATGGACCAATGGCAGATCCATCCATATTTATGAGTCTGTAAGTGTTGTTCAGGTACTTGCTATCGCCGAAGACTTTTGAAGCGAACTCACTTTTTCACCGTCAAGTCGAAGCTAATTACGATGTTTAGATTTATTTTGAATATAGTTATTTGTAGATTCAGTTTGGGTCCCTGGTCACTGCAATATTAAGCTGCTGAATATTAAGCTGCCGATAATTTCAATCGATGTTCGGATCTAACCCCAATCGGAACTATACGCAGTGAAATTTCTTTCTGCAATTGAATAATAGTCGAATAAAATAATAAGTGGCTTATGACGTAAGGTTGCCATATAGCCAATGTCTTGAGGCCAATATACTTGTACAACCTAAATATAGCACATGACCTGTTGGGAAAATCTTGTGGCGGTTTCTTACCCAAACTCTGATTATTTCAATGTATATTTCGCCTTAGTTTGCTTTTTACTATGTATTTTTAATTTTCTATATAAATCATATCGTTTTTTCAATCAATATTGTGCATACATATGTATGTATGTATGTATGAACGTACATAGACTCCAACACAATTTCACCAGGTAATACTAAAATATGCCTAACACTATTACACATGCCTTCAATTGTGTTTACATATAATACCTGCATATTTCCGTACATAAATAAGTGTGTTTGCGAAAGCATAAATTCCCAAAGGCTTAAAACTTTTGCGAACAAATGCCACACAGGCATGCAAGTTCGTGTTTATAGCATATGTATGAATATGTATGTATGTCGAAACAAATAACAATAAGTATTGCACGACGTGGTATGCTACGGACTCACCTGTGTGGTTGACTATTAGGGATATTCCTAATTTAAAAATTTCAAATGTTCCAGAATATTTTTTTTTTTTATTTATGCTTAGCGATGACCTCAAAATCGCATAATTTTTTGGTATTAAAGTCAATGTTTTTTTTTTTTATAACAGACAAAAAACCTCACATAGTATGAGTGGCTTGTTGATAACACTTTTTTATTTAAAAACTGGTTTAGTTTCTCAATATAGTCCTCATTTGCCCAACATATTAAGGTAAAATGATTAAAGTCGAATGTATGTGCATCCGAGGCCCTGTATACCATTAATGATAATTTTGTATTCATAAATTTGGTTGGAAATATTTGTAAGTAGTTATTTTTAATTAATTGTTTATAGCTTTATTATCATTAAATTTTTTTCGCTGATTTTCGCTTGAAGTTTTGGTAAAATAACAGGCTTTAACGGAAACCAAAAGGTATAAAAAAAGCTTTTACAATCTTTTGTTAAAATTTGCATTTCTTTCATTCACAATGCAAACTTAAAATGAAAATATCTCACGAAAATGACTTGCTTGACTTGAAAAACGTTATAAAGGCCGTAATCTACGAGCCCAAATTGATTTAGGTGTTGTGTCATTTCAAAACTTGAAATTTACCCTGCAGTGTAATTGCTACAGCGAAAGGACACCCCCTAATATCTAACCGCACACTATTATTATCTACATTCTTACATATTTACATCGGCACAAGCATATGCGTTTGCCTTTAGGCCTCCTCATATTTTCAAATACCATACGAGTGCGTGAATGTGTCTAAAATTTTATGGCCAAATACCCAAAGCACTTCCATAAAGTTTTCCATATCAGTTGACATACAAACCTCTGAGGCCTATGCGAGGCGTGGGTGGGTGGGAACTGTTTCCTACCTACTGCTATGACATTAATCGGAGCAGTAACAACAATAAATACCTGCAACAACACCAACATGCATATCTACTATCTAAATTTATAAATTCCATCGACATTGACGATAACAACGGTACAAAGCACCGCCAACCACACAAATGCCCAACTCGAGTAAGCATTCGTTTTACCACCTTCGTACGTCGAGTTAAATTTGGCACCCTGAGGAGCTATAAATGGCAATGCTTTTGAACTTTTATGAACACCCTCTGACTTAGTTTTGCGCTACCTTTTGCTCTCTTTCGCATTTCGTTTAGTTCTCTCTTGTGCTTCCTTATGAGTAAATTCTCTCTCGTTTTTTTTTTTTTATAATATCGTGTGCAAATATTTGTCAACCTAATTAATAATTATGTTCAACACAATGCAATCGCCAAAGTTTTCAAAACACAACAAGCAGCAGTCAACAACAAGGAGCAACAAAAACAACTACCACTACCACCAGGACACAAGCACAAAGGACGCAAAGCAAACTGACTAGCTCAGCAGACAGACGCACCACATTTTTCACTTTAAATGGTCTACCATAAACATGTCTGCAGTACATACTTACATACATTCATATACATACATAAGTACCGGTACCGGCTTCGAGTCATCGCCGTGGTTGGCCAGGTGTGTGCTTACATTTTGGCTCTTTTTCGTTTGTGTATAAATACATATGCCATTGTCAGTGCACGGACTGCGAACAAATTACTTAATAGTGGTAGATTTTACATATAAATAATGGTTGAAGTTGGTAGATTTTTTTAAGGCAACGATATTACATGGATAGTTATTACTCATATAGGATGAATCAAGGCGAATTCATATAAGGTGGAGTTACCAGAGTAGCTCGATTCCTAGTGTCATATAACATAAAACTGGGCCCGAATCACGGCGTACTTGATCGAATTAAACTCGATTTGAATCGAATCAAATTTGTATCTAAAAAGGGAATTCCCTGCCGAATGCCGTATTCTTAAAAATAAATTTTGAATCGAATTTAATTCCATCACGGATTTCGTGGTTCGGGTCCTTTATTATTTTAATAGGAGGCTTAAACAATTATTCTCCTTTACACAATTTATACACAAACAGCTGATAGCTATGGAATTTTACTTTAAAATTGGTTATGGTCAGAGTTAACTTTTTCACTTTTACTTTAGGTGTGTTCGATGTCAAGACATGTAGTATTAATTGCTTTTATTTAAATTTCTTCGCTTTCAGCTGAAAAGTTTGTAAATCTACCAATACAGTGGTAAAGTCCGCGCACTGGCTATTGTCGCTCTAAATTTTGCTTTAAGTACTCGTATGTACGGTGCCGGAAAAATTTCAAAGTTTTATATACCAAATTCTTAAAAAAATTCTAGGTGCGCAGTTTTGTAGCCAATTTTAGTATAATAAAGTTACTGGGACTTACCGTTGATTTTAGACATTTTTTTTTACTAACGGTGTTGGACAGTTTAAAATTTCGATTAAACTTTGTCGAATTTTTCTAATTTTTATACCAAATTCGGACTTACATGGCATTTTCATAAAATAATAACTAACATTAAATAAACAAACGAAAAATAGCCAAACTTGTTAAAATGTCGCATCCCTATTTATTTTCCCGACAGTGTACATATGTACGCGTGTATGTATGTATGTTGTCATATTTTTTTCATTCAGAAACTGGAATTGCTTCCGGCTTAGATATTTAAATTTTAGCATTTAGAATATGAGTGCGATTACGCAACATGAATTTAATATTATGGCCCAATTGAGTACAAGGTATACTTTATCCTATCCAAGGTGGCAGTGATTCCGTGCAAAAATTTTAATTGGTTTTTTTTGAAACTCAAATCACAAGAAAACTAGGCAAAGCAGAGTTGCTGACTCGGTTAGAGTTTTTTCAGCATCATTTCATTTTAATATCAGAGAAAGTACATTTCGTCCCAACCGATAGCATTTTTTTTCTTTCCACTAAGTGTAAACAGGTCCGTCCGCACTTGGTTCTGGCATTGTATTGGTGAGCGCTTTTCCTGTGGAAGGATTCATTCAGGGTAACAATAGGAAAGGGAAAAAATCTCAAATATGGAGAACTATTAGCTGGCAGACAGTGATGTACGGTCGCTATGTAACAGTAACTGGACACTAATACCAAAAATATTAAATATTAAATATTCTTGCCAAGAACAATGCCGATTGATAATTCCTTCCAATTAAAAAAAATAATAATGATAAATAAATTCTACCAGACCACAGTCACCAATATTACAATTCTGAAATATTTAGTTCAATAACACCGTGCGACATAAACAAAAATAAAATTTCAAAACACACGAACAAATCGATATACTCACGAAACTATGGGCCAAATATAATAAAACTGCGTTTTCAGCTTTTCAATCTGACGTTAGGATTTTTTTCGAAGGGCTTTGAAATTTTAAAGATTCAAAATTTATTTAAGAAAGTCAGTGGAATGTAAAATAAAAATATGGGTACCAAATGAGAGACAAAATTCTGTAGGATTTAAAAAAGAAAAAAGATTTTTGGTTTACAAGGCCGAATAGGTATTGAAAATGCGCTTTTAATACAATTTATCTTTTTGAGTCAATAAAGTTTGCAGGATGAAATTTGATTCAAATAATAACTAAAAAAAAAATATTCCAAATTTTCAAGGATATTTAAGCACACAATTTTTAAAGGAAATTTTCCATACCCATTCGTCCTTATGCACCAAAAACTTGATTCTACTATAATTCTACAGAATTTTTTTTTTATATGATGCCCTTATTGTTATCCTACATTGTACCGAATTTTTTAAATAAATTTTTGAAATAATAATAATTTTTAAGTTTCAAAGCCCTTTAAAAAATCCCTACGTCAGAGGTAAAAACTAAGTACGCAGTTTTACTATAATTTATCCATAGTCTCACGATAATATTACATTTTTTACGTGGAAAATGTGCTGTCGCACGGTGTAATAGGCCAAGTCAATCTGGAACCGGCAGTTCTTCATAATAATATATGACTAATTCTAATTCTAATAGTTGGTACATTGGCATTTAGGAAATTAAGTTGGACGAAGTTTATCGCCTAATAAAAAAAGATAAAGCTTTTACTACTAAAATAATTTATTTTTCTAGATCCCGATTTTTTTCACCTACATGCCGCCGCATTTATTTATTAAAAAGTTAATTTCGTTAACCATATTTTGATGATATCGCCATTGACATGGACGTGCACATAAACAATGATCATAAAAATATGTATGTACATATGTACGGAAAAAATGTAGAAAGTTGTAGGAAATTTATTTGCCCAGTTGTCACATAAAAACCAGCCAACATAAAATTGGTTTTGGTGGCGTTGGCTTTGGCTTTCGGTGATGTGGACGGGCTGGGTCTGCTGCTAGCGCTAATATTGGCGCATTGGCAAAACTTTTACTTTAGTGTCCACACACACAATGTATCTACCTATAAACGCTGTTATACTCGGGGAAATTTTCAAAATTTATTTTTATGGGAGTAGACATGCTCACAATGCCCATGTTTTTCTGTAGCTACATATTTGGCTTTTATCTGTTTGTTTTCGTGTTAGCGAATGTCACGAAATGCGACGGAGTTCCACTTCCACTTCATCTTCACCTACCCTTCGTTTGGCTTTGCTTCCCATCTACATACATATTTAGACTTTTTACGGGTTATTTTTTTCAGTTCTTTTGCTAAGCTTATTTTTTTGATTATAGGAATGACGGCTTTTCGTACATAAATATGCATCTCGTTACTTATACTATATTTTCTACATATATATGTAAGTAGGTGTAGCAGCAAAAGGGTGTGCGATTTTAAAGGAGATTGTGTGGAGGCATAAATAAAGAGGGTTTGCTGATTTGCTGTGGTTGTCTCCCGATTTGACATGACAGTCTCATTTTCCGTTTTTAGGAGGAAAGGCTAAATATGAAAGTAAACATGAAGAAATAAGTACGTCCGCAATGGACAAGATAATTATTCAGGAATTACAAATTCAGTGCAATTCAAATTAGAAACTTTCGAATAAAATCATAAAGAAAGTTATTGAGCCGATCTTTTATGTGTATCTATTAAAAAAATTTATAAAATATTCTGTACCCCAGGCTTTAAAGCTGTAATTGCAACAGATTCTCTCCTCCCAAGCATTTGTTCTCCATGTCATGCTACGTACTTCAATATCCTCTAGCTTTTTGCAACATTCAGCAGACACAGTACTTAACCACTTACCATACTTTATATGCAGATCACACAAGCAGTCACGCAGGCAGTCAAACTACAGAGCTTGTGGTGTCATTGCGCCAAACACACAGTCCCATGTTCCGCATACGCCCTGTACCACCACATGCCGCATATCCATGGTCATTTGACGCACATTTGAGAGTCATAAAATTCAAAATTGCAATGAACGAAAGAACAAAGAAAATTGGCACATGAAAGCGTCCGTTAAGCGAACCACTGCCTGCCTCCAAATATCCTCATTTTCAAATATACACACAGATTGCACAGATTATAGAGACAACGCTGGTATTAGTGAGCTGTGTATCGAAGGCATTACAAGTGCTTAGGTTTATACCCATTTTAGTAGGTTTTTGCCTACAGTTGAGCTTATGTGTCCCTTATTGTAGTCTACTTTATGGCGTTATTGTAACGACTGAGCGATTGGCACGTTTCGCTCGATTGCTTCTGTTGTGTTCTCCGTCGTCTGGTTCGTAGATGGAGGAGCATGGAATTGCATCTCATTCTAACTCATTGACATAGAAAATGAATTTTTCATTGGTTATGCAATGCTTGCAACTCGTTGTGCTGTTATTAAATTGAAAGACAACAAGGAAAAAATGGGGTGGTAGCCCGCAGCAGCAGTAAAGGTTATTGATTTTTGAAGCGAATATTAACGGTATTTATTTGATATTTTTGGAATAGCAAATAGTTAGTTATGTATGATTATCCAGTTTTTAAAAGAAATGAACCGATTTTGGTGAGGGTGCATTTAAAATTTAAAAGGAATTTAAAAACTACAGTATTTCCTGATAAAAAAAAATAATAATAATCTGTTGGTAAGTGATCAAAAATTCTAATAATAATTTGGTCAACGCAAAGCTAATCAAAATTTGTTACTCCTATATTAAAAATAATTCTCAATTTATAGGATGTATGTATTTTATAAAAGTAAATCAATTCAAGCTTTTTGATTGCCACTTTCAAGCTAAGTAGATCATAGGTTGTCTAGTCGATTGTCGATTTAAAAAACAATAAATTTCTTCTCCCCATTTCACTTAAATGTGTAATTTCATGACTGTGCCATGGACATATTTAGTACCTCGGAGATAGGAAAAAAATAAGCAATATGTAGCCAGATTAAAATGTATAGTCTATCAATGATACACACGTTTTTATTGTTTAAATAAAAATAAAACGTAATGCAAAGAGAGCTCTTATAAAAGAGAACGACTATAACATCTTTTGTACGAAGTTTCAAATTTTCAAGCAACCATGACCATAAAACGATAACAATTACTTATAAGTATACCAAAACTCAACCCAGCGTATATGTGTGCCTGTGCACCGATACCCTATATAACCAATTTGTAGTTAGCTTTTTTGCTGGATTTCGATAAAGTTTATAACTTTTAGTTAACTACAAAAAACTACTTTAAAAATAGTTATAAAGTCATGCAGGAGTCATGCTGACGTAATAGGGAGTTTGTTTTCTTTAAACAAGCTTATATTTAAATATCGTCATACAAAATCTACTTTGAGTATTCTTTTTTCTGCACTTCACAGATGCTCTTTTCAATTCAGGACAACAAAAATGAAGATAGAAATTGTATATTATCATTTGATTTTACGTCTGACGGAATTTTAATATGGTACCACCTACAGCAAAACATATAGATAAATAAAAAAACATGCATTTTTAAAGAAAATAGGTAGATAAATAAACATGTACGAAATTGATACAAATCTCTTTTCTTACTAATATTTTATGTTAAAAAGGTAGTTGACATCTAATGCAGAGGAAACCAGTTCCCATTTTTTGGGGTCACCTTTCTTCAAAAGTAGTTCGTTACGGCTGAAGGAAATAAGTAATAAAAAGTTACAACTAGTAGGCTGCTGAGTAGTTAAAAAGTAGCTACAAACTAGCTTTATTTCCTCCAGGGTACCGCCAGCGAAATTACCCGTCGATCCAAAGTCACAGCAGCGCTGCTAAGTTTCTGACAAACAAAAATACACAAATATATAAAAAAGAAATATTTACACATACTCGCATGATTGCTTACAAACAAACACCTCCAAAGTGGCATTTTACACGACTCTATGCAAATTCATATGTACATATGTATGCACTTATGTGCGTATATGTACATATGTGAATGAGTGCGCTAGTGAAGTGACTGGGAACGATACCGACTGAGACACATGAGAAGAGCTAAAATAGTTTAAATTGAAGTTGATTGGAGTTGGTGTCGCATGTAATAAAATTTAAATTGTGGTAATGCGATATTCGATTTTGCGCTGGGAGGCCAACGCTACAAGTCTCCATATTTACATATATATGTATACTTATGTACACAAGTATGTATGTATGTTATGAACGATATAAGAATGTATGTATGTAGGTATGTATGCTTGATGTGGTAAGCGCTTGTAATGCCATGCCAGCTGAAATGTCAGAGCCGCGGAATTTCCATCGTTTGTAGAAGGAAGCCGAATGCCGGCAACCAGCAACCTCCATCTGGCAAAACGGTAAGTGCTGCGTGGCAACCCGTTTTTGGGCTGGGCGAGTGGGTGCGTTCGTGCTCGACTCGGAGTTGGAGTTGGAGTTGGAGTTGGAGTTGGAGTGGCGCGCAGCGAGCATAGCGTTGCCGCTAAATTGTTGGTGGGTGAATGTGGAGTTGGCAAGAGCACACGCTGTATGCAATACGTAAATGTATTTAAATATATTTTTATTTTTATCATACATAGTCATACATACCAACAAAACCATATGGCACACATACATATGTACATCTATCCTTGCCCTTTTCAATGACATAGCAAAGCAATTGAATGGAATAAATTGTTGTTCGTTCTTTTGATCTTCTCGATTGATTGGTTGTTCGCTATTTTATATTTTATGTTATGTTGCTGTTTCTTTTTTGTTTTTTGTTTTTGTTTGCTGCTCCATTTCATTTAATGGCATTTTTATCTGCATCATTACCGCGCGCGCATTGTTTTTGTATACATACATATGTACATTTCCATACTTTAACTTTTTCTCGCTCTCTTTCTTCATTTGCCCAATTGTCGTTGCCATTTTCAATGTGCCATTCGATATTTTATTATGTGGCAACTACACCAACTAACGAGATATGGAGAAGCAGCTGAACTGATGCAACAAATTGCTTGTGGCAAGTGATTTACGTTTTCTGCAGGAGTATTTGTAATGTTGCGTGTTTACCCTGCAAAAAGTGAGACCAGGTTAAATACTAGTTCAGGACCACGCTACTCTGTAACCAACACTAGTAACCTAAATGGTCCAAATATATGGAGAAAATATGGTTACTTAACAGTGCGATGTCATTGGACCTGACCACCCAAGTCATATTGCCGATCCAGGTCAGCATAACAAGTAATTAGTAAGCAACCTGGTCCTTTTGCACATACTTTAAAACTACGTCCCAGTGGACGACCTCGTCTTGAAAGTTTTGCAGGGTAGTTTTATACTCTTGCAAAAGTCTTTTGCTTACGGACATTCATATATACACACGGTGAGCTTAAACAAGTTATTATAAAAATTCAAAACAACCACTTAATTCTTTTTAAGATTGTATACTAGGACAAATAAGAAGATATTTCGAACCAGAATTAAAATCAGCTATGGAGCCCTTTTTGAATCTTTTTTGAAGAATTTTCATACATATAGAGCCACCAAGTATATTAAAGTATTACATATACTGCTTCGAGAAAAAAAAATGTTCCGTAATAGGATCAGAAGTTTGCTAAATCCCTGCAGGGAAAGCTACTAACGGGTGATTTTTTTGAGGTTAGGATTT
>NW_016163367.1:33338-36939 GCF_001687245.7 Rhagoletis zephyria | reverse complement strand
TTTATTCGCCCAATGTTTTTGCGCGTTTAGTTTCTTATTTAAATATTTAGTTCTAAAAATAATATGGCACTTATAAAAAAATAATATACAGGGCTGTCATGGAATCCAATTGTTGTCGGAATTGGATTTAAAAACGACAAAAAAATTACTTTGGTGTCATGAAATCCAATGTTATCGGTTTTATGTTCGAATCGGAATTAGTGTCGATTTTAGGTGTCACAGAAACCAATAATATCGATTTTGGTATCGGAAACAAACCAAGCAGCTAACGGCTCTTGGATTTCATTTGTTTATTAGTGTTTCTTACTTCCAGTTGGACATTTTATAAAAATGTGAGTAAAAGGTTTATTTTATAAAAATAATTGTTAATGTATTCATATTTTTATTCATCACTTTTTATGCTTTCCAAAAATGTCTGGCGCTACTAACGTTCCATACGGATGAGTCATGGCTAGAGCCGGGATAGAGTGCATCGACCGCTCGAATTTTCATGTCACCATCACAAATCTAAATAAAAATGTATATGCATATATATAAATCAAGGCAATGTACGAGTAAACTGAAGATTCATGATTACTTACAATCAGGACATTCATACTGAAATATTTTCGATTATAAAATACATGTTCGTCAGTACTGAGCTTAATGATTTTTATGTGTGTCCCGTCGATGCAACCAATTATTGAGGGAATTTTGTACTTTAAGTAAAAATAGTCTCTTGATCTGCGTTTTTCGATGCAGTCCATTTCTAGTTTCACCCACTGAGGGCAAATGAACCGCTCCATAACCTTAAGCACATCATCTAAAATCATTGACACCGCGCGCTTCTAGCTACACTTATGCTAGAATCGTTCCCGACTGATCTTTGATAGGATCCTTCAGCTAAAAATCGCAACGAAGATGCTAACTGCAGCACTGGTGGAACATTCGAACGTGTCAAGTGCCCTTCAATGGTGTCAAGTACCATTCGGAAAGCCTCTTTGTTTAGGCGATAATATGCTATGAAACTGCAAATACGCTATAAATATTTATAAACGCGCATTAAAAAACAATCTACTTAAGCTGTCTCGGGCAGCTCAACATTTTACATATTTTACACTTTTAACATAAATGTCAAGGCAGATATTTTAAGATACACTTCTTAACAAACAAATTTCTTTACGTTATTATGAATGGATAAAAGAGACATCTTCTTTGAATTCAGTACTAAAACTAAGACATTTCAAGTGCTTGTCAAAACTTTATACCCGTTAACTAGATTGGCCATTTATCTTAAAATTATATAATTTTAATTATTTGTTTATACAAATGCAGTTTAACAAAACCCGTATAAATCCAAGGTTTTATCTTTGCGCAACATTAACAAAATCAACAAACTTTCGTAAAGCTTTTTAATTAGATTTGATATAAATACATATTTTGAGTATGCAGTTTTGTAGCCCGATCGATTCAAATAAAGCGCAAGTTTAAAATACATAGCTGCGACTTATCGTTGAGATTTAATATTTTTTTTTTGATGAAAGCGTTGCTCATTTTCTTCATTAAAAAAATCGTCGAACATACTTAGATAATATGGAAGAAAATTACCGACATCGTCAAAAATATGCCATACATCAACTGTAAATCACAGCTACTTTAAATTTGCACTTTATTAGACTAAAATTGAATGAGCTAAAAAACTGCAAAATATTAAGAGATAAAATTGAAATAGAAAGTTCAAAATTGTTACGAAAGTTTGTCGATTTTTTTTTAATGTTGTTCAAAGATTAGAGTTATTTTCATTTAGTGTTTGTTAAGGAATAAACTATATTTTTATAAACAAATAATTCAAATTAAAATATAATAAAATAAATAGTCAAATCTAGTCAATATGTGAGTGTCGTAAAGTTATGATATTTAAGAACATCTCTTTCTTAATTAACGATGACACTGTTTCTATATGAAGCTGATTTCAACATTTTGTTTTAATAAATTATCGAAAATATTCTTTCAAAACTTGCCTAGTAATGTGATATAATGGTTCGTTCAAAACCTTTTTTCAAAACTTATAAAGGCAAAAACGAGAAGGCGAAGACAAAAAGAGAATAAAAAAAATCTCCCGCAGTNGATCCTAAATGAGTGACCAAAGCGATTCGTGCTACCGTCCAGTGACGGGTATTGAAATAAATTTGCAACACTTTAATGCCCAGATTAAAATTTTGAGCAGCTCGGCTTTTCGAGCATATTCTGTCAAGTGGGATTAGTATCGTGAATGTGTGTACTAATGGTGTTTTCGTATCTACCAAAAAATGACGCCTTTTGATTGCCTAGTTCTCTTTTCATGTTCGATTCTAAATTAAAGGCAAACGGTGAAAAAATGTTGTGTTCGTTTCTTAAAATGCCACACAATTTTAAGACAAAAAGGCAAATTTCCTGCCCTGTGAAGCATTGTCAGGGGAGATGGTTGCCCTGAAAATCATTTCCGCCTGCCATGGTTATCGCTACACAAACAAAAATATTAATCGTGGCTGGTGATATGGAGAAATACTAGTGCGGATCGTCATAAATAACAAAGAAAAATAAGATGAGAAAGAGAAAGCACTAAAGAGAAATGGTCCAGTCCGATCCTGTCAGGTGGAGTCATCCCATCCTTCTTCTACGTGAACTCCACGCGAAGCCTTGTATAAGCAAATCCATACATACATACATGCACATATTCATCAGGGTATGTATGGGCGTATGTATATGCTTATATATGTCCGCTTATAAACCTATGTACATACGTAAGCCAACATGCGGTTGAAGAGAAAAAAAAGGTGATATCGCTAAAACTAAAAATCTGAGCAACAGCAAACAAAACGCAGTGATCTACTTACAGGCCAATTACAGATGGCCTATTTAAGTAGAGATTGTTGATTAACCTCCACTATTCATTTTCAGATCATACATTTAATCTGCACTTAAATGGCCAATATTGGCTATTTAAATATGAGATATGTAACCCTGTGTTTGTACCAAACAACCAAGATTAATTGGTGGGTTGTTTAATCAATCCCACCAATTCCCACCAAAAAACAATCAGCTGTTCAGTACAAAATGTAAACAAACAAGCGAATGCAACAACAATTTCAAGGAACAAGCAGCAGTGCTGCCAATTGTTTGGCATATTTAAACAAAGTTTATCTGAAACCCAACGAAAGTTAAATGCATTTAAACAACAATCCACAATTAAACTTAAGTGCCATTTAAATATTCATTTGAAATTGGCCCTTAATGTGATACTACAAAAATTATATGCTAAATGCAAATTTCCCTAAAAACTAAATACCTGGCATATACATATATGTATTTTCACTTATCAGACTGAAAAACGGAATTTAAAAAGCAACGGAATACAGCTGTGAAAAAAGGTAACTAAAACTTTAAGTACAAATTTAAGAGAACTCAATAAGCCTATGCAAATGAACATAACTAAAAAATAACAAAAGAGCTGATCGCTGTGTTTTCGGCGCTGCAGCTGGTCAGTGGCGTAGGCGTAGCGCCCCACTTATGTATGCTCCCGCGGCGCTGCTACTGTTGTCTCGTCTCTTTCTGTTATTAACATGCCTTTCCCAGTGGCTAT
>NW_016163367.1:19805-31681 GCF_001687245.7 Rhagoletis zephyria | reverse complement strand
AAATGGCAATGTTGCGAACAAAGTTTTATGAACGACCTATCGCAACTCCGGATTGCAAATGTAACATTTTTTAAAAATGCCGTGCGTTAGAGAAAAATAAAAGTTTTTACAATTATATTTCGAAGCAGATTTAACTGATATACTTTTTCTTGAATTAATTGAAGACAATAAAAAAACATGTGTTTCGCGACTTTGTCTTTTCAATGATTGCCGGCTGAAATAATATGGCAACGTCGCAAGAAAGTTTCCACACAAAAGTAATCAGCTGTGTTGCAAAGTGGCAAATTTTGCGACAAATGCGACATTTGCAACAACTTTGCGACTTTTCATGAATCCCTCTATTATTTCTTAAGCTATATAACAGAGCTATCAATGGGTTCCCACTTCTACCTTGACCTTTGACGTGCGTCATTGAGAACATAGTCCTTTTAATGATATTTTTTTTCTGTGCTTTAAATACCCGCATTGGTTTCTTTCTTTAAGTTTTTTGTGGACCTATCGTAAAAAAAAACTACTAGACACAAAAGAAGAAAGTGTGCACTGTAATTCTTAACCACATTTTCGTGACTTGCTTTTGATGTTACATATATTGGTTTCAATAATTTCAAATGAGGCTCTTTGGGGAATTTATTTTTAGCAAAAATTTTAAAAACGGTACTTTTGTTTACTTGTCGAGCAATATTTTTTTCATAGGGATATACATTGGATCCTTGGCTAAAAACTTCTGGCTATAAAGGGAATTGATGCTCAAATAATTAAAAAGCTATAGGTCTGACCTTTAATTAGATAAGAATTACGTAACTATCTGATATTCAAATGCTTATAAAAAACGGGTGCAATATTCTGATCCGATTCGGCACTTTGAAAACAGAATTTTGTTCAAAATTTTCATTCCTAGAAAATAATAATTTATTTTCCATATCCACCTATTTAGCTCGCTATAAGCACCCTTTTTTCAAACCAGTCGCAGAGAATCGCAGAGAAAGTATTAAAAATGAATTACAGAAACTAAAATCGAAAAACGCTGACGAAGTTACAGATTACCCAAATTTTGAAATAGCCAAGGGAATGAGAATGAAGAGTTCTTTTTAAAAAGCTTTAGAGAAACCTTACACATCTGGTTTGGCTTGTAAGTACTGTTTAAACAACAATCTCGCCATTAAGCTAGTTTCTAATTATAGCATCCGCAGATGTTAGCTGTTAGATATTCGCATCCGCGGATGGAAATAAAATACTGATGCTTTGGCTTGATGCATTTCTGAACGCACCCTTGTGTCCGGCAGAATGAGTGTAGCAACTACTAATGTGCGGATGAACATTTTCTTGTGCTAAGAAAAACATATATGTATGTATGTGCATTAGGGTGGTCTAAAAATGTATGATAAAAAGTAAAGTCGGAATTGTAATGCTCTCACCCCCTAGGATTGTTCTATACCGAAAAAAAGTATACCCTTTTTTTATTTAGAGGTATTTTTATATGGGGAAAAACAACTTTTCGTAGAAATGGTATAGAATTCTAAAAAATCAATATTTTTCAATCGAAAAACTCTGTTTCTCTGCAGGAGATTCCCAATAATAATACCTGATTGTCTATTTAACCATTTTTCATCGCAACTATAATTTATAGGTCCGCCAAAAACCCAAAAAAAACCCCGAAAAATGCAATGGGGGACCAATAAAAAATCGTTTGTATTAAAAAATAGTTACATATATAAACAATTGGGTATTGTTATTTAAAGTCTCCTGAAGAGAACCATTGATTTCCAATCGAAAAATATTGATTTTCAAGAATTCTATCTCATTTCTACGAAAAGTTGTTTTTTCCCATATAAAAATACATGGACAACTTGGAGCGCTTTGAGCGACCTCTAAATATTTTTTGATTTCAAAATAAAAAAATTGGGGTATACTTTTTCGATATAGTACAATCCTAGGGGGTGAGAGCATTACAATTCCGACTTTACTGTTTTTGGACCACTCTAATGTACATAGAATAAAAAAGAGGTTAGCTAACGCTGAAGTTTTCTTGACTAAAATTTACCAAATATTACATGTAATTGATATCTGAAACAATTTCTTCTATTTATAAATATTTAAATTAATATTAACTTTGTTTAGCACAATTTTGCAATTTATTTTTAAGCTTTTTAACAAATATTTATTTCTTTTAGTCTACCATTCCACATTTACTCATATCTACATTTATTTTCAGATATTAACGACGATCGCAAGAAGCGGCCGCGAACCGCTTTCTCAGCTTCGCAGATCAAAGCTTTGGAAACTGAATTCGAGCGGGGCAAATATTTATCGGTCGCTAAACGGACAGCACTGGCAAAGCAATTACATTTGACGGAAACTCAGGTATTACATA
This sequence comes from Rhagoletis zephyria, assembly GCF_001687245.7. Taxonomy (NCBI): domain Eukaryota; kingdom Metazoa; phylum Arthropoda; class Insecta; order Diptera; family Tephritidae; genus Rhagoletis; species Rhagoletis zephyria. The sequence continues at coordinate 29,310 of NW_016163367.1, read as the reverse complement.
ACTTATTTAGATTCAGGCAGGTTCTGCGATTCACTCCTGAGTGAATTTCAACCCCATTCAATTTGAATTCAAAATCGCTTTGGTTGAAATTTACTCGGAAGTGAATTGCAGAACCTGCCTGATTATCTTTACTTCGACCGGGCGCTTCTACACCACATCTTCTTGCAGATCAAAATCTGGTTTCAAAACCGCCGCACTAAATGGAAACGTAAATATACTGCCGATGTTGAAACACTCGCATCTCACTATTACGCTCAATTAGGCATTGGCGGCTTGGCGCGGCCAATGGTGGTTGGCGACCGTCTTTGGCTTTTCAGTCAAAATCCTGCGGGTCCTAATCCTTTTCAGTCGATCATGTTAAATGGCGGTGTGACAACTACACCAATGGCACCGACATTGCGACCTTACAACAACAATACATCGTCGAACACATCTTCGTCAACGACACCGACCCTTATGCCGCCATTGCCTGTGATTGAGAGTGCGAGGAACGCAATCCTTGCAAGGGGTCAACCGTTAAACTTCGCTCTGCCTTACAGTTTAGCAGCCGCAGCAGTTGGAAATACGACCTGCGCTAGCAATAACATTAGCAGCCATCCACAGGTCGGCCTTTCTGCCGAGCAATACAGGCCCTCGGGCGGTTTTGAAGAGCGTTTTATGGAATATAACTCACTACCCATGACGTCAGCTCCCGTTAATATGAGCTCGTACTGCCGGAATGAAAATGCCTTGACAAATGCTGCGGTGACAGATACTTACTTGGCATTGAAGTACGCAACATTGCCGTTAGAAGGAGAAAATTCAACCTCGAACGGCCTGGCAGAGCTTGAGAGAGTTTTTGGCGATGCTAACGCTAACTTCCTGCAAAAACGAATAAACAACGCCACTAATATTGAAAGAGAGAAAAATGGCTCGTCGCTCGGGACAAGAGATCACTTGATGCCATCAAGATCCGACTCAGATTGTAGCGACATAGACTGCGAACAAATCGATGAAGCTGATGAGGTTTAGATTATGAGAATAATTCATTAAAAGTTTCAAAGAGCTTATAAAGTATATTTATTTATAGTGATTGGTACTTAAAAATACCTTATTCAGTAATATTCATTGCTATACAAGAACTTGTTGTGGCACAATAAAATAATTTATACATTTTTTTTTGCAATATTGCAACAATTTTTTATACATAAGTATGTATGCATATTTATCCGTTTTGTATCCTTCGCACAAACACATCGGCACCACGATCCCCGTGCGCTTCCGTGATTACGAACGTAGCTACATATTTGTACTGCTGTATTTACATANACACATCGGCACCACGATCCCCGTGCGCTTCCGTGATTACGAACGTAGCTGCGTAGCGTACTGCTGTATTTACATTGCTTTTTCTGGTCTCGCAGATTACCATTGCAAACTTTATTTGAGGAAGAACTTCTTCGGAAAACATATACAAATCACAAAAGTCTGTCACTTGGTAAATAGGAAAAGATACAAATGCACTTGTATTCAACAAAAATTATTGTTTTCCTTTAATATTGGCAAACTTATTATCTATCTATGACTTAAAGGAAAATCACACAAAAATAGTATAATTATAAATAGGTTAACATTGCATGTTTTAGAGAGCATATTATACATAATATATTAGTGGATTCATTGAATGAGCAAAAATTATTCCAGCAGGAATTTGTAGATATTTCTTTCAGTTCGCAGGAGTGATAGTGTAAAAATAGTATTTTTTATATTACATGTAAATTGTGATACTAATCAACTAGTACCATAAAAAAAAATAAAACTAAAAAATTTAAATTCACTCGCACGAAACTAACTTAATTTAGTTTTTGGTTGTGGCTAATAGTTATTAATAATCAACATGTCCTCGTATTCGGCTTGGGATTTATACATATTTTACAGTAGTACGATACACAGATGCAAATGTATGAAAAAGCACTTTTGACAAACGACACATGAATTTAATATGGGGTGCTTTTAACGCTATGTTTGGTATTATACATTAAAAATATTAGCTCTCAAAATTTGCTTTCTAGTTTAAATTCAAAACGGTGATGATATTCTGTTAGCTCCATGAGAGATCGTATCCTTTCCAGTTAGCATTTGGAGCCAAGTAAACTCGACGCTTTTGGAAAAAGAATGAAACAATGCCATGGTAGGCAGTACGCGGTACTCCACTCTGCAAAATTTAAAAGCATACATTAAGAGGGAGCAAATAAGGCTGCTTACGGAAAATATTTTAGCAAAAGACCCAACGGTATTCACCTTGAAGTCACCCATGAGTCCTAAAATTGATGTTATATGTTTATATTGCTCTCTAGTGGTGTATTGTATTCGAACGGGTCCGTCTGTTTTAATGAGATTCCTACGAAGTTCTTCGTACGTTACAATAGGGTAAGAATAAACATCATTCAAAAATGTGCGATCGTAGTTTTCCTAAACATAATATTTTATGGAGTGATTTTTTTTTTAAGATTTTAAGCTACATCTTACCCTTAATAAATAGCTGAGGTTCATTTTAGAAAAATTTACAAAATGTTCACTAAGTTTTATATACTTCAGATATTTGTCGAAGAACAAGCCGCTGCAAAAAATTCATTGTTTGTAAATCCACTCTGATGAGGAAATGTCAATGAAATTTCTACAAAACTCAGTACTCACTTTGAAACGCCAATTTTTCCAAAGGTTCTCGTCCGGGATATTTCAGGTCTGATGCAGGCTCGTTCTTTTCGCTGTTCTGGATGCCGTATCCAATCGTCCCAAAATCTGGTGGAGTGAATAGTTGATATCGCTTATCCAAATTTACGGACAAAAATGTTGAATGAAACTTACGACTTTGGCCATTTCACTGACAACTCTTGCCATAAATTTCTAGTAAGCATCCATCCAAGTCCCGGAAAAAAATCAGTTCGATACAAGACCTCAGGCTTTGAGTTATCAACAAACTTATCCTTGCCATTGTCATTCCAAGCAGATACACACCTAATCAAATTCATATGCATAATTTATGTTTTATGTTCGAGAAATATTCAATTATTGCGAATTTTCTATCTACCAAAGTGAAGGATCCTGTTTCAGTAAAGTATGTGTTCCTAAAAAGTACTCATAGAAATCGGGAGCAACGTTTAAATCGTCTTCAACAATGACGACATATTCGTAGCCTTTTTGGAATGTGGTATTTAATGCCCAACCATAATGGCGCGCTATTTTGTAATATCCCTTAAATTTCTTCTCTCGTGGTGGCGTTAATATGTCCGACAGGTCTGGTTGTTCTATCAATGTGACTTGCGATTCATAACTCAGTATAGCTTTCTTTGTTTGTTGGTCACCACAGTCCTACGAATTCATTTAAAATACATTAAATCGACATAGTAGGGATGTTGCGAATGCGCAATTTTAGTCATCCGGTGATGGGAATGCGGATACGAATATCTAAAAGCTAGCATCAGCGGATGCGTACAAACGTGGATACGGTTGTCAAGTATTTTTAAGAAATAATTTAGGTAAGTAAATTAGGTAATTTTTAATAATTTGTATTTTATTTAGTACTTGAATTTAAAAATTGGAGCATTACATTTTATAAAAAGTAATGGTGCAGCCTTGTCAGGGTTCAGTTTGTTTTTAATGGGTCGNAGGTAATTTTTAATAATTTGTATTTTATTTAGTACTTGAATTTAAAAATTTGAGCATTACATTTTATAAAAAGTAATAGTGCAGCCCGTCAGGGTTCAGTTTGTTTTTAATGGGTCATAAATCAAACCTGCACTACTAAATAACTGCTCGCTCGAAGCACTTGCTGGTAGAGGCGACAAAATAAATATGATCATGCGAAACTTGAAAATATTTTATATTAAAATTAATGCGGAAGCTCCGCGGTTTCGAATGCGAATACTCGCGACAACCCTGATACATAGTATGCATATAAACAATTATTTTATTTGTTATAGACTGCTCACCTGTGATACTATGATTGGAAATTGATCAGCATTTGGGCGATATTGAACCAAGTTGTCTAGACACTTTCGAATAGATACACGATTGCATGCAATTACTAATATTGGTATGACGGGATCTCCATTTGGCATATGAGTCATGATTGGCTTGACGATTGGTGGATCTTTACCGCTGTCTCCTATCTCATCCTCCGGTGGATTATCTTCATGGCTATTTACTTGACCAGGTTCTTGTAAGCCCAGCAGGTGATCTGGTGAAAGGGCGACTATGCCTATAGGGCGATCTTTTGTTTGCTTAGATGGAAGTGACTCCTCTACGTCATTTGCTATAATTTTTTCTTTTATAATGCCAATGAGTTGTCCAACAAGTCTGCTGTTTTCTTTGTTCTCAGCATGTGATTCACGTTCCAATTTATTTATTTTTTTTAGAAGCAAACGATCCCTTGACGGGTACATGGTACTATTCCGTATTAAAAAATAATAGGTTATAAAAGTCCAGGTTGTAAGAAACCCAGCAATGATAAGAATCTTGCGTGAACGCATTTTTATGCGAAACAGGTGGGAGTTTCGATCTCAATCGGTAGGAAATGCATCAAATTCAATTTTTGGCGACTTCGAAGTTTTTCTAGTCAGCAATGTATCTAGTTCATGATTTCGTGTCCGGTGATGTGAAAACGGCTTTTACTAAAGTAAAATAGAATTGTAGATCNCAATGTATCTAGTTCATGATTTCGTGTCCGGTGATGTGAAAACGGCTTTTTTTTATAATTTCTAAAAAATATTTATGGGGTTTTAATTTATCAGCACTAGTTATGGTAGGTTTTTCTGTTAAATGATAAAAGTACATATATGTCGATGGTCCTCTGCAATAACGACACAATTCAAAAAATAAAATTCCTTTCTACTGTTAAGTGGCTCATGTCTGTATTTCTTGTCCAACCTAAAGTAAGTAGTAAGGATTCGACATGAATTAGATAAGAATTTGAAGAATGGACCACTTAACCAGAGACCCAAAATAATTATTATCCTAATATTTGGGATTAAAAAGGTCGCCCTGTTTTAAGAGAAATTTTTTTCGTCTTTGTACAATAATTATTTATGAAAAATATCTTTTTTCCTCTCTCGGGACGATTACTTTCAGATGGAAATTATTTACGTCTTCTCATAATAATTATATGGGACTTTTATTGTTCTCATCTCGCGGGACGTTTATTTCAACACGGAAATGATTTACGTCTTCCCATAATTTGTATTTCTTTCGTCTCTCGGGACGTTTATATTAATACGAAAATGACTTTACTTTTTCGGTTTACGTGGTCTTCCCTCGGTTTCCCTTAACACCAAAACTTAACACAAAAGTGCCTTTATACTTTATTAATAATTTTTTTAATAAATATGGTTGTAGGTTTTATAAATAAAACTATGTTTTATTATTAATTTACATCCAAGTACTGTTTAATGTGTAATCAGCATTCTAATGTATTCAACAAAGTCCCAAAAATTTCATATTAAATCACATTAATTTCTCGATACTAGGTAATGCAAAATTGAATGTCCCACTTTTCTTAGGACATCGCCCTGGGGAAAAAATGCATTTTCGAATGTGAAAGGGGTTGTTTTACTGATTATTTTTTCGATTACTATACATTGCATACTCTTAACGTGCGTTCTGTCGAACCAACGCCAACGCCAACGCCAAAGCCAACGCGAAGGTTCTATGTGGACCCATGAACCAACGACTACAGATCACCTAATCAGCCATCTTTGTATTTGTAATCGATTTTCAGAAAAAAGTTTTCGTAGCGTTTTTGACGTTTTTCGGTTTTGTTTACACCGTCTTCTACCTCTTCGTAGTGATTTTTTAGCGATTGAATGTGTTTTCTGCAGCGATTTTAATTATAAATTTTGGTTTAATACATATTTATCTTATAAAATGAAGTTCTGTGTGATTGGAACAAGTTTGTGCATATGTTTGGTTTGCCAAAAGGCGTAAATTTGCGTGAAAAGTGGGTGCACGTTTGTGGCCAGAACGTTGGCATTGAAAAATCGACCCGTGGTAATGATATGCGATTGTAAAACACTTTCAATCGTTATAACCATATTTTATGACCTTTTTTTTACAATGCAGCCATACGTATGTACAGTATCGGTCATAGGTGTTGCGGATTTCTTCCATATACAAATAAATTGAATTTACCGATACTGTATGTATCAGAGTGCAGCTTTGAGAATGATCGAACCTTTTTGATCACCCTCATTAAAAATCGAGCACAAGCGAACGCCACACTCGGCCGTCATGTGTTCGATCGGGATGCACACCCGACAGCTGCTTTGATTACGAACGAGCCTGTTCGATCACCCTCGCTAAAAATTCAGCACAAGCGAACACCACACTCGGACACCCGCAGCTAACCCGAAAATTTGTGTAACAATGAAACGGACACCCGAACATTGCGATAAAACTCTGGACAACAACCAAATTAACGCTGAAGGTAACTGGCGCCAATATATTCCAACAAAGCATACGAAAATGTTGTTGCTTTGTGCTTGTGCATACGCAATGAAAAATATTAGAAGCGAAGCAAGAATGATAGAATACATAATTTTATTGTAAGGATGCCGATTCAAATTAATAAAAATCAATGTTTCTTGCACAACGGTCCATTTCTTCTGGCATTATTGAAGGTGCTGCACATATTTCGTTGTCGCTTATGATTGTCACTGTGCCATGGTTTTGTTCAAATTTTTGTAAAATTGCTTAGCACACTTACGATTGCTATAAATTTTGCTTCCATTTTTTTAAGATTTACTAATTTGAAGTCTTCAAACTAAAAACAAAAGCACCAAAAATGCACCAAGCACAGCTCGACCCTATTAAGCTGGCATTTCAGGGTACTATTTTATATATATATATAAGGAAATTTTGAAAGTTACCTGGCTACGCCCATGTGTATGTTTGTACATGTGTCAAGCTACAATGCAAAAACGCGACTAGGTGCTCCATGCACTCATGTAAAGAGTGTCCCCAAGGTTCAAGGAGTATCCAAAATTAACCAATATGCATATGAAATGCAAAAAGACGTAACATCATCGTGAATGAAATGGAAAAAGTCGTGACTAATATGTTATTTATTTTTTTATAAAATGATGTGGGGAGCTGTAATTCGATGAAATCCATCATATAAAAGTGAATTTGAATTTTTTACTAGTTATGACTTTTTGCATTTCAACGATGACGATTTCAGGTGACGATATAAAAATATGGTCCAATTAACATTGCGATGTCCTAGGGCATAGAGGTTTACGCCGACAGGCTTTGCGGCGGCGGCGTGGTCAACTTCAAAAATAATCGGCGGCGAGGCCGGCGCGTCAGGAAACGCCGGCGCTACTGCACATAAGGTAGATTCCAAAGAGCCATGAGGCTTCTAATCTTATCAAATCATCTCGTCAGCGTTAGGCATTCGCCATGCCAATTCAGATTATAGTTCTCTTTATTTCATTATAGAATTAGTTTTAAATTTAAATATTGTTACTTCCTACTTGTATTAAAATTTTGAGAGTCTGGCGCTCATGGATGAGCGAACATAAGAAGGTCTGAGGTATATACATACATACATTGTTCTCTATAGATCCGTATGTACCATATACATTTAAAGAAATAAAAAAAAAAAAGTTAAGTTATTGGAGTATTTTATGTCGCTATTAATAAATGTTTGTAATAATCTTATCTACTGTTATGTTAAATTACAGTTTTACCCATCAACTCCCAGCAGAACAGGCCTTTCTGACCCACTGTTTAAAAAATGGCTTATATGTAGATGGTTAAGATTTTTACTAAAATATTAAGCGCAAAATTTTCCTAAGGATAACCGAAAGTAATGAAAAATACTACTAATTTCCACCAAGGGGAACTTTAACTCTGTGTAGAAAACATTGCGATGCGATGGAGCAAAACCATACAGGGGTTTGACCACCACTTGTGAATGCTAACATAATTTTCACACAGCCACCTAGTACTATACTTTTTCAAGTTCAAAATGAGAAAATATGAGATTGTAATGGGAAAATGTAAAATTATATTGAGAAACTGTAATTTTTAATGGGAATGCATAAAGTGAAATTGAGAAATGTAAGTTTAAAATGAGAAGATGTGAATCAAAATGGGAAAGTGTGAAATTAAATTGAGAATATATAACTTGATATTGAGAAATGTAAATTCATATTGAGAATGTGTAAATTCAAAATAAGAAGTAAATTCAAAATGAGAAAACGTAAATTCAAAATGAGAAAAAGGAAATTCGAGATGAGAATATAAAATATCAAACAGAAGAGATTAGGTTTTTCTTTCAGTAACAACCACCGGTGTTTTGCCCATGGAGCGTAGAAGGGGTTCGCTCACGACCGAAGCTTGTGGGGGAGGGGAGAGAGGAGCTGGGTAGGAAGTCTCATTAAGCGTTGGCAAAACATGGGGATAATGTGCGGGATTTGGTAATGGTCTGCGACAATGCCCAATGTCACTCTTCGATAGAAAGGAAAGTGGCAAACAATTCGGGAGGAGAAGCCACAGTTTTGCGTCTAGGTCCATATTCCAATAGAGAATATTTGGGCTAAAGTTAAAATGGAAGTAAAAGCGAACCTGCATGTGCCAAATGTTCATCCCTCCGGACTTTGCGAACAGAGATTACAGTATTTGGAAACAGTTATAGATAACGCGAAAATAACAATAAATGGAGATTTCGCAAGGGCTGTACAGCACTCAACTAATTTTCATACAGACGCACTTGTATTAAATAATATGCATGTTGGGATGTAATGTTCCTTGGTCACATCTTTGCTTACTTACATTGATAAATGTTGTTTTTAATAAAATTTGATTTTCATTACCCTACAAAGTCTCATTTCAAATTTATATTATCTCATTTTGAATCTATTTTTTTCTCATTTTGAATTTACTCTTTCTAATTTTGAATTTTCACATTCTCAATATGATTTTACATTTCTCAATATCAAGGTATAAATTCTCAATTAAATTTTACGCTTCCTCATTTGGATTTATATTTTCTCATTTTGAACTTACACTGCTCAATTTCAATTAACGCAATCTAATTTCAATTTACTTTTCCTCAATATAACCGCACTCAGGACAGCGACTGGATACCTCCTGATGTCGCCAGAACAGCACCTTCACAACGAGGCACAAATGCTCCCAATTAAGGAGCACAACATAATGCTCTGCAAGCAGTTTCTGATCGGAAGCCACAGAAGTTGCCATCAGAATGGACAGCTGCTTGCAGAGGAGCCCTCACCTAGGCACGTCAGGAGGCATCTATACAACCTGACGGACGAAGTCCAGAGGTTCATCAAGCAGCCTCTGGACTCGTCAGCATACCGACTGGCCCTGAACGGCATTCACAGGGAGTCAGTCTCGAGTTATGTAGACTCTAGACCTGTGAATGCCGTTCTAGGCACACAAACACCGGACATTGACGCGACGGAGCTCCATCTGCCTCGGGAGACAAGAACAACAATAGCCCAAC
>NW_016163367.1:0-16405 GCF_001687245.7 Rhagoletis zephyria | reverse complement strand
GTATTAAAAGAGCGGTACTTTAATAAAATAAATAATAAACATTAAATAAACTAAGGAAAAAAAGACAAAACTTACTAAAATGTCGAGTCCTAATTTCTATTTTGGCCACTGTATGTATTCCTCGATTCGAATCATAGGCATTCAGATTAGAAGATTATAACTGTTTATAAAGAAAATTACGATTATATACCAACATCACTTAAAACTCGTTCATAGGCATGCCATTTTAATGAGAAGTTAAGGCGTCAGAGCACCGAATACGGGACAAATAGAGGACATTAAAAGAAATACAGAACATTTGGCGTCCCGTATAATATAAATTAATTAACAGGACAATGGGCCAAAAAAGAGGACTGTCCCGTATAATACAGGACGGATCGTCACCGTACATATAACGGTAATTTTCAGAAATACGAAAACTGCGATATTTTAGTAACTACTAAAGATTATTCACTCAAAATTGATATTTCCAATAATTTTTAGACGAAAAATAAGAATATTATACATTTTTTTAAAATGGGCGTAGCCACGCCCACTTATGGTTACATGTGTATTAGAGTGGCCTGTTTTGGTCGATTTTCAAAAACCGAAAGTTTTCGCACGAAAAAAATAAGGTTGGCAAGGAAAATAAATATGAAATTTGTTTTTCCGGATCCGGAAATTCGAGTGGTTCCGGGTTGATCATTTTGATTTTTTAATAGGAAATATGTTGAAATTGAAATTATTTTAAATTTTTCAGCTTTTACGACCATGAAACCCAATTTTTTATTCCTGAACTGTTTTTTATTGAAAACTGAATACATTTACCTTTATAAAGTGCTCAAAAAGTCTGAAATTGATTGAAAAACCATGGTACACGATAATATTAAAGATGAGAAAAATATGAAATCATCATTTATATCAATATATCATTTAATGTCTAATAATAATAATATTAAATATCATTTTAAATAAAGCGTAAGTAGAATTTTTCTAATATATACTTAAAAAAAATAAATGCAAAATAAAAGAAATTGGTGTAATTTCGACATTTTTGGTCGAAAAAGCTCAACCCGGAACCTCTAGGAATCACCTGAAGGCTTTTAAACTAGTTACGTAATTATTTGTATCCCCAACCTCACATTATTCTGTGCGAAAACTTTTGGATTCATGCATCTCAAATTTTTCATACAACAAAAAGGCCACTCTAATGTGTATATCTTGGTAACCGCTGCACCAATTTCTTCCAAACTTGGCACGGTACAGCATACCAAATGGCCGAAAATTTTTAAAATCGGACAATAACCACGCCCACATCCCATATAACGGTAATTTAGAGAAATACGAAATCTTCGATAAATCAGTAAATACCAAAGGTAATTTATTCAAAATTGGTGCTTGCAATAATTCTTTACCAAGAAATACGTTTATGATAAAATCTTGGAAAATGGGCATTGCACCGCCCACTTATGATTACATATATATATCTCGGTAACCGTTCTACCAATTTGTAACAAATTCGGTTCGGTTATTGTGCTTGCCACATAAAAGCATAACCTTGAAAATTGTTGGAATCGGACTATAATATAACAGTAAATTTCAGAAATGTTCGAAACTTCAATATTTCAAAATTTAAGGACGCTAATTTCGGAAATGTGATAAACATATATGACTGGATCCATTTCAATTAACTTCAGATTAAAATATGTTATTCTGCCTGAAAAATAAATTAACACGTATTTTTTAAATTTTTCATAGCATTACTGTTGCATTTTATAAGAATTTTTAAAGATTTTGTGAAAAAAAAAATATTTTTTTGGCAATTTTTTTTTAAACCTTGTAGTTTCCGTAATTTTTAAGCTACATAGTAGTTTCTATGGTAAGTTTTCCCTATTTTTTATACATTTTTAATATTGATAATTAAAAGTGAAAAACGTTAATAAACGGTAATAATAATACGATTTTATGAAAAACCAAAAAACTATTTTTTCTCAAAAAGGCCACCTTTTTTTCTTCAAATTTACAGGGTTTATAGCTGTACATATGTACTACCTAGCATACAAATTTCGTTTGGTATTTTTTCGTTTCTTAGGAGAAAACTAATTATGTTCATTTTCTTGAATTCTAAATAAAAACAATTTTTGTTTAATTTTTTTTTATTGTATCACAGTAACAACTAGTATGGATATTATCTTATTTCTCTTTGGAAATTTTGTCTTTCTTATTCTTCTTACAATCTGCTTAATTTTTAATCCACATGTGGCACTTCTGGATTCCTTTGTACACTTTTTAACTTGCATTACAAAAGCTTGTGCGTCTGGTATACATTCGGTTTCAGAACTCTGTAGATTATGAACCGTTGCATAGTGTTTTACAAGACCACCTACACCATCTTAAGCACCTTTGCCATGACTCGTTGAAGAAAATATCAATTTTTTATTGCAGTTTGTTTGATCCATTTCATACAGCTGATACGGATTTTTAAAATGGCTTGCAGTTTCATCAGATACAATGGAAATAAGGTTGACTGAATTAGTAGAAAACGTGCTCTTCAAGTATTCTTGAATACGGATAATTGTTAAAGAAGCATGTGCGGAATCATGTAGGAGGTCATCGCTTATCACAGCGAAACATGTCGTCATATCTCATTGGTAGCAAACTGATGTAAATATTGAAATTTGATTATTGACCCAATGGTTGCCTTGGATTGCTGTTTTTAAAATTACGCTCCAGTTTTCCGCAAAGTCAACATGCATAAGATGTTCTGAATTAGATTTAGCGCAAATTTTCTTTTTTGCTTCTCGTTGAACATTTTTAACGTGTTTGTGAAGGTTGACTTTCATAGTCCATGTCGCTAGTTCATCTATAAATTGTTCAATGTTTAAAGTTTTCTTTAGAAGATCACCCTTTTTCCATGTTGCAAAAGCGATTTCTTCCGAATCATCAACAATTTCTAATTTGAGCAATTCTGCTGTGATGGCTTTTGCACCTGGACAGGATTCACATTCATGAAAAACACATAGTTCTGATGAAGGATGACACATTATTGCAGACAAGATAGAAATTCGAATATTTTCCATCTCAGAATTATTTTCTTGTCTAAAGTTTTTTAGACCAATCAAATACAAATCGAAATTTGCACAGTATATGCAAAGACAAACCTCTTTCGGAGAGTTAATTATAACGTATTTTGGACGTAATGTGTAAAACTTGGACCGGCTAATTTGTAAGTCAGGGTTTTCTTTTCGAAATAATTACTTCGCGTAAGAAATCGCTTTACTTTCTTCACTTTAGTGCCATTTTCTACAACAGTTACCACATCACTTTTACTTGGGCTCTGCTGAGAACAGTTGAAATCGTCATTCAAATAGTAGTATAATGCCAATTGTTTAACATTTTCACTTAGAGGATGTCCCATATAAACATCAGCTTTGGAATAGATGCCTTTGTCTTCCGTACTTACTAAACTTATTGCTTTGTCAACCATATACATTGTAACTTCTGGAAAATTTGAAAGAATAGTTTATTTCCAAAGCCTTTCATGTAAAAGTGTTAAGATTCGAATTTCCACCATAGATGAACAATTATTCCATGCTTTTTGGAAATTTTTAATCCAATCTTTGCAATTACAGTCTGATAGTCCAAGGTTTGGTTCGGTTAACAAGTCAACATCATATGCTTTACGTAATTTTGAGCTAATTGAACTAGAAAATGAGGCAACTAATTCTGTTTTCTTTCTTAAAGCATACGATTCTAGCAAATTTTCTTTCACATACCCCTTCTGTCGTAAAGGAGATGCGTTATCTAGAAAATTAGTTACTTCTTCGTTAAATTCTTCAATTTCTTCCATCGATTCTAGCTCGAAATTTACATCTGCATTTTCACAATCAATTTGATAGCTTTCTTCGATAGTTTCAGTTTCTTGAATGTCCATTTCTGATTGGTCTTTATTCATTTCACCATAATCAGTAAGTTTTTTTACTTGAAGACTAAAATGTTTGAAACAATTGAAGCAGACACTATCAGAGCTCGTTATAAAACTTGCAGGATTTTGAAGCTGCAACCACTCTGCCAAACCGCCCAAATTTACGAACTTCAAATTTTTAATTTTGTAAACAATTTTGTTTATGCACTTTATCGTAATCTGGACACATTATTATTTTATTTGAAAAAATACTTGGATTTAAGCTAAGATACAGAATTTGGACCCCCGATTTTTCGATCAATTGCGTTAAGGCGTACATTCAACTACATATATCCCTAAAATTATACGAATAAGTACAAAACCTGAAGATTTGAAGAAAACATGTGTCTTCTTTTGAGTATAAAATTTTGTTTGTTTCTTTAAAAAAGTTAAGCATTATTGCTATTTATCAAAATTCTTTTATTTTAAAGATATATTTAAAGAAGTGCCAAATATTGAAAAAGCTTATTCAAAGGACAACTAGAAATCAAAAAACTTTTAGTATTTGAAAGGTTCTAAAGAAAAAATTGAGATAATTAGTTTTCTCATAAGAAACGAAAAAATACAAAACGAAATTTTTATGCTAGGTAGTACATATGGACAGCTATAAACCCTGTAAATTTGAAGAAAAAAATGTGGCCTTTTTGAGAAAAAATTGTTTTTTGGTTTTTCATAAAATAGTATTATTATTACCGTTTATTAACATTTTTCACTTTTATTTATCGATTTTAAAAATGTACAAAAAATAGGGAAAACTTACCATAGAAACAACTAACTAGCTTAAAAATTACGGAAACTACAAGGTTTAAAAAAAAAATTGCAAAAAAATTAATTTTTTTGACAAAATCTTAAAAAATGCGTAAACAAGTAATTTTTAGCAAAAAAAAACCGACTTCAACTCTCATATAAAAAATATATATATGTATATATCTCATGATCCACTAATCGGATCTTAACCAGATTAGTATGGGACTACCTCTAAGACACTACCTTTTCGATGCAAAAAGAATTACGTGGTCCAAAGTTATGCGGTAACATACATAAAAATAAAAAATATTCCGACGAACTGATAACCTCCTCCTGTTTTGGAAGTCGGTTAAAAATGCAACAGTAATGCTATGAAATTTAAAAAAAAAAATACTTGTTCATTTATTTTTCAAGCAGAATAACATATTTTAATCTGAAGTTAATTCTCGATATACCATCGGATTTAATATTTGCGCCGGGTATTTAATGTTTGGCTCCGCCCAAACTTACTTTCTTACTTGTTTTTGACTAAGCATTGGTAGTAGCAGCGCATCGTACGCACCAAAAGTTGATGCTTGCCACGTGAGAGAGAAATACGAAGTGAATGCTCGACAACCAACAACAAAATATTTGGCGCGGGAGAGAGGTGAGAGAGAAAATTTACTTTGCATATTTTTGCCGTGTATTTTAAGTAAGCATAGCTACGTTGTACGCACACCGCAGTCAAACAGAATACGTACATTGCACACATACATTTTGGAAGTCAGCCTGTTTATCTTCAATTGCTAAAGCTTACGCGTTCACGTACAGGATCTTCAATTAGACAGAATAGCATCATCATCGAATTTTCTAATTCTTTTAGAGACGTGGGTGGATAAAGAGTTTTGTGAAGGTTTTACTTCTACCGGGTGTGCACAGCACACATATGTTATTTTTTTTGCTAGGGCTTCTCAAATATTGCCAAAAAGCGGTTTCTGACACTTTGACCTCGTTTTTCTCAAAATCTGGACGTGATGGAAACTTTTTACTTACGGACTCGTAATCAGCACAAAAAAGTCTATCAAAAACAACTTTAACATTTTAGGAAAAAACATTTTTTCCCATTTTGTTGGGCTGTGCTATCCGGCTCGAAGGACCATAGCAACGCGAGAAGGATCTTCGTGTTCGTTTTAAATAAAAAACACTTGAGTTTTTTAATATACGTTAAAAATGTTTGTTTTTAAAAATTATTGAACTTGGTTTGGCTTATTACAAATGTATGTATGTATGGAACTACGATATACATATGTAAATATGTTTATGTCCGTTTATATTATTCTGCGGTGGCCGTTTCCCCGTGTGCGCGCGCTGAGACGGTTGATTTTGGAATGTTTTCCTTTCTCCACTTTCTTTTTGCAGTAGCCAAAATACAGCAGGGAGAAGGCAACTGTCGTTGCACAACACTGATCGCTGTATAGTATTTCGATTTTGAAGAATGGGAAGGAGAAACCGAAATCGACAAACATGCATACCACCATGCATACATATAAAATACCGTTCACCGTTTGGCAAACGGTATTCCAATTTTTACGAGCAAAGCAGCGGGTGCAAAAGGCACCAATTTGAAACACACACACAAAACACACGTACATACATTTAAATTCGCGTTGTAATAATAGCTCTAATCCAGTACTCCATGAACTTACAGGATTTTACACGAACTTGCAGGAAGTTGCATGAAAAATGTTCCCGTACTTCAAAATCCTCCAAAATCCTGTAAATGAGAGCGACTTTTGGAGAGTTGTGTACATTTTGTTGTTACTCACTTTTTACTCTCACTTCAGAGAGTAATTTTGCTGTTTGACAGTTTTACACGATTTTTCACGAAAAGTATTGGATCAGAGCTAATGTAAATTGGTAAAAGTCTTAGTCTTCATTGTAATCGTCCATCAAATTAGTCGCCGTCTCCGTATTTATCGTCCATAAAAATTATTCATCAGAATCGTCCATCAACACTATTAATCTCTCTACAAATATCCACCAACGTAGTCGCCGTCGTCATCTTTATTGTCCAGGAAGAGTCTTCGTCGTCGTCGTCAGTGGTATTTGTCAGCCTAACTCATATAACACAGGTCCACAAAAAAAATCGATGAAAGGTTCCTTTCACCAAACGTAGTCTGTTATATGTTTTTGGGGTCGCTGAACACCAAAGGAACCTTTCATCGATTTTTTTTTTTTGGAGCTGTGTAATTTGTAACAAACAACCAACAGCAACTATGAAGCGGAGATAGTATTAGGGCGCGCACATCATTTTAATCGGAAGATTAAACACTGCCCCCTGCAGAAACGTGCTGAATAGGGCGTTTTGCAGTGTTCTCATGTGCCTGGATGACGGCAGCCATGATTCCTTAGCTGGATGGTGCGAGCGACCTTGCTTGTCCGGGTATATTGTTGCCGACACGATTTAAGGATCGTCTCCTGGCTTTTGTTGAACCGTTCTGCAATTAGAAAATATGAAACATAATGCAGAAGGCGGTGTTTGCTTTGCGGCTTAATCTCCTTAATTAATGGGGAATAACAGACTTTATTATTGAAAGCCCATGGGATGGAGCTAGATGTTTTTTGAGTGAGTGGGGTTTTATTTTTTGCCCTTTGTTTTCAAAGTTTTGCGTTTTACAGGGTGCTCATGGGTTAGAGCTTATGGCATTGGGGGGTCTTATTAATTGCCCTCTATTTTCATAGTTTTGCGGCGGAACCGCTTTTTACCCAGCCAAATATAGTTTCTTGCGCTATTACATTATTTTTATTATTTTTCGGGCTCCGGGTTGGAGAATTTGTGGAAGTATGTCGCTTCCAATAACCAGATCTATGGGTGCTGGTTTGCTGAAATGGGGGCCAGCTAGTTCATGGGAATTGAACTGTTTGACAAATTCACGACTTACGGGGCAAGTCGCTCAGTGCACCGTTAATTGCTTGAGTGTGACAGCTTTTGTATTTATCTTCCGCTTTGACTTGCGGGTAATTATATTGAGTTTACATACGTTTTTAGTGTTTTTAGAATCAATACATCCACCAATTGTAAATACTTTGAACTGTGAGTGTTCGGTTGGGAGCTTCAACCTCTTTTGAGCTGTTGACGAAATAAAGGTTTTTTGGGAGCCATGGCCAAACAGTGCTTTGAGTTGAAACTGTTCTCCTCGACGCTCTATTGTCACTTCTGCAGTTGGGAGGAGAACATTATTTTATTTGGCGATTTGGAGCGAGTTAACATGCGCGGAGTTTGAGCAGGTGGGTTGCTTATCCGGCTTGTAGCTTGTTAACTCTTGGGGGCAATCTTTGGGGATTGCATGAGCTGTGCTCTGTTGCGCTACAATTTTCAGAAAATGTGGGTTGTTTGTTTGGTTAGCATAGGGGATCACTTGTGCTTTATTTTGTGGGGCTGTGGTGTTTTTGGTATGACCAGAGCTTTCTTTTATTTGTCGATCGGGGATGAGCGATTTGGTAATGTTTTCATGTTTGCTAGCCTTTTTGGGATGGCTTTTATTTGAATGAACATGCAGTAACGAGTTATGTCTTTTCTGACAATATATGCATTTGAATGGTGATTTGCGCTCTGCCAAGATGTGACTGAAGGTGAGATAGTTTCGACATAATTTAATAGCTTTAACAAATTTTATGCGCTTTTGTATTGCGAATGTTTTAAATATTGGGCATTTTTTCAAGGGATGTGGTGTGTTGCATAAATAGCAAGAAAACACCATTTTGGAATTTATTTGAAAGGCTTTTGTGTTACTGTGGGATTTTAATAGAGCAGAGTATTTTGGGAATATAATTTGTACCCTTTCTAACACGTGAAACCTGGACGTTAGGAATTCGTCTATTTGAGACGAAGGGAAGATCTCTTCTTGTGGGCAATGATTGCTCCCACAGTAACCGGGTATCTTTGGGCAATTTGGATACGCAAATATGTATAAAGATAGGGTCCCAGCTGTCCATCAATACCTTTTGTGTATTTAAAATAGACAGATATGTTTTGATTTTGCTTTGTAGATTTATAATCTGTTCGCTATTTTCTAGGTGAATGCTGGGCAAATTCAGTAAGATTTGGATTTGATTGTCCACTAATATGCTTTTATTTTCGTAACGCTCGCTTAATGCTTGCCATGCGAGGTCAAAATTCTCGTAAAAAGGCCGTAACACCGTCAGCGAAAAAAATCATCAAAAATCAATGGTATTTTTAACCAACTTGAAACTTGCACCTTGCATAAGCCAGCAATTGCGCGCTCTTGTAGGAAATTGTTCCTGAGTCACATGAAAGGGAGTCGCCCTTTCTGAAACCTAGTTTGGTGGCGAACGGCTCGGAGAGGTCTTTCAGAATTCTGAAAGAGCTGGTGGTTTTGCTCAACGTCATTTTACACAGCCGTATCAGTTTCGCGGGGATGCCAAATTCAGACATAGCGTCGTACAGGCAACTCCTTTTAGTGCTGTCGAAAGCGCTATGGTGGATTTTCCAGGCCTAAAGCCACACTGATAAGGCCCAAACAGTTCATTGACGGTGGGCTTCAGTCTTTCACAGAATACGCTCGATAAGACCTTGTAACCTATGCTTAGATAAAATGAGTTTAAATGGTTTTTATCCACATTTTTATACCCGAGCGCACATGTGCACAAGGGTATATTACCTTTGTTCACATAACGGTTTTTCGTAACAGCCAAACGAATCGAGCTAGATATAGGTTGTCTATATGTATACATATATGCTCAGAATGAATAGAGAATTCGATTAAGCCATGTATGTCTGTCCATCCATCCGTGTAAACGATTACTCGAGCAAAAATTGAGATATCTCAACGAAATTTGGTACGTAGGTTTCCATTTATCCAAGGTAGGTTGGTATTGAAAATTGGCGAAATCGGACTGTAACCACGCCCACTTCCCATATAACGGTACGGTAATTTTCAGAAATACGAAAACTGCGATATTTTAGTAACTACTGAAGATTATTCACTCAAAATTGATATTTACAATAAATTTTAGACGAAAAATAAACTTTTAAAAATGTTTGGAAAATGGGCGTAGCCACGCCCACTTATGGTTACATGTGTATATCTTGGTAACAGCTGCATCAATTTCTTCCAAGATTGGCACAGTTGTTGGCCTTAGCACAGCATACCAAATAACCGAAAATTTTTAAAATCGGACAATAACCACGCCCACATCCCATATAACGGCAATTTAGAGAAATACAAAATCTTCGAGAAATCAGTAAATNCCTTGGTAACCGCTGCACAAATTTCTTCCAAACTTGGCACAGTTGTTGGCCTTGGTACAGCATAAAAAACCGCCGAAACTTTTTAAAATCGGACAACAACCACGCCCACATCCCATATAATGGTAATTTAGAGAAATACAAAATCTTCGATAAATCATTAAATATTGGAACTAATTTATTCAAAATTATTGCTTGCAACAATTCTTTACCAAGAAATACGTTTATGATAAAATTTTGGAAGTTGGCGTGGCACCGCCCACTTGTGATCACATATATGTATCTCGGTAACCGTTTTACCAATTTGAACCAAACTCGGTATGGTTATTGTGCTTGCCACATAAAAGAAAAATGTTAAAAATTATAGAAATTGGACTAAAATTTAGGCCGCTTTTCATATAACGGTAAATTTCAGAACTGCTTGAAACTTCAAAATTTCGAAATTTAAGGACTCTAATTTACTCAAAATTGATACATCCCGGCTTACCACGTAGCGGCAGCTTTCGGAAAGGTGAAAGTCATATATTTAATACTTGTACCGGGTATTTAATGTTCGGCTCCGCCTGAACTTAGACTTTCTTACTTGTTTAAATTTTAAAAACTTCACTTAGCAAGTTTTCACTCTAGGCTAGCGATATATGTACATTTCGCTCATTTACTCCAATATCAAAAACAGGTACGGCTTTTGAAAAAGTGGCATATAACTCCGCTCTGGTACTAATGGCCATATTCATACAAAATAAAGTAGCTATAAAAAAGGTTTTTAATTGAAAAATGTATAAAAACGTCAATTTTAAAGCTCTTTAAACCTACTTTATTTTTTATGAATAAGGCCATAAGACTTAAAAATTTTCTTGAAGGTGTATTGTAATATATCCTACCAAACTCTGTTAAAAACGTAGTTTCGAAAAAAATGTTGGTTAGAGACTTTGTGAATTAAGGTAACGATAGATATACACAGTACAATTTTACTCTACTGAGATTCTAGTAACCTACACATAAATGAAATTTTTACTCAAGATAGAACAAGTGGTAGCGGTACTTAACACAATATTTGCATTTTTTGGATTATGACACTATTGAAGTAAATGAGCGATATGCATTTTTTTTCAAATTTGTAAAAGCTTGTCTTGCCATATGATCCTCATTAGCATATGGTCTCAAGAACCCTAATTTTGTACAAATTTAAAAAATTTCTCGCGCACAAGGATGATTAGAAATAGATTGGAATAAAAATAAATAAATTATTCCGGTACAATATTACCAGTTGTTGTTGTTGTTGTTGTTGTTGTAACAGCATACAAATTCCAAAAAGAGTTTTTGAGGAGTGTAGGTGGAGTGACAGTCGTTGGCCAGATATAAATCTGGGTCGTTCCGGTTACGTAGAGCCGACTGTCGTGGGAACAATATTGCCAGTGAAAAAACTTTTTCACAATATTAGCAATGAAAAAGTTTGGTGTTCTCGATTTTTTTGGCTATATCTTAGACCAGTTTCTTTTCTATTGTTGTGTTGTGTTGGGGTGTGGGTGTGTTGGTTGTGTGCTGCACGGGCGGGTGGTGGTTTGAAGTGGAGGCGGTCCGGTCCGCACAGGATGGGGCCACGAACGAGGTGGTCCATTGCCGGTGCGTACGTAGGCCCGAGCAGTTGCGGAGGTGACTCCACCCGTCACAGGCATTGCAACTGACCGAGGTGGAGTTTGTGTGCAGTCGTCTCTGGCATACGCAGCAGGTGTAAGTTTTTGGCCCTGGGTTGGACTCACTGCCAGCCCTGAGCAGAAAGGTACGGAGCAGATGTAGCCCTAAAATAGAGCAACGTTTGACGGATTTCGCCTACCTAAACGGTGTTAGATCGTCCTTGGTCGGGTAAAACTCGAGTCATTCCGGTACGTAGAACCGGCTGTCGTGGGAATGCTTTTCTTTTCACATAACAATCGGTCTCCCAAGGCACACAAAGGTGCTACAATTTAACTGTAACGGGCTCCAGAGCACGATCGAGGAGATAACTGTCTTTATGGGAGGGCATGCAATATTAATAGCTGCGGTCCAAGAGACGAAGTTCCACGGCAATTCAACCTTGTTGAATTGCGCCGGATACAACGTGCACCGTCGTGATTGCGAGCGAGACAAAGGTGGAGGTTTAGCGTTCATCACGCACCACACCGTGCAGTATCGACCGCAGGGATATTGCTATCCGGTCAGGCGATGTTGAGCTCGAAATATTTAACGTATACATACCCCCTGTCACCAGCTGCCCGGCAGGATATCACCCTGAAATAGGTGCGCTAGTCAGAAGTGAAAACCGTATGGTAGTTGGCGACTTTAATGCGCACCACGATCTTCAGAGACAAAACCAGTAAGCCACATAAAATTAAAAAGGGTGGTGTCCTGTCCCCACTACTGTTTAATTATTACATATCTAAGCTTCCTCAACCACCAACGTCAATATTGTCATTTATGCTGACGATTGTTCGATCATGGCGTCTGGGAATGGAATTGATGACTTGTGTTCGAAAGTAAACGGTTATCTCGCCGAACTTTCTCGCTTCTTCACTGCAAGGAGCCTTGCCCTATCCCCTGCGAAATCCTCGCAACCCTATTCACCACCTGGAAGAAGGAGGTCGGACTGCAACTGGGTATTCACGTTGATGGCGTAACAATACCGACGGTGAATAACCCGAAAATTCTCGGAGTTACCTTCGACAGTCTGCTCTCCTTCTCGGCGCATACAACCGCAATTGCCAATAAAGTACAGAGCAGCAACAATGTCCTCAAGTCGCTGGACGGCAGCACTTGGGGCAAAAATAAAGAAACGTTGTTGGCAACATACAAGGTAATTGGCCGGCCGGTTCTAAACTATGCAGCGCCCGTGTGGTCGCCTGGGACTAGCAGGACGCAGTGGATGAAGCTACAGACCTGTCAAAACACGGCACTACGAACAGCTACAGGCTGCCTCCTGATGACGCCCCAACACCACCTACACGACGAGGCCCAGATGCTCCCAGTCAAGGAGCATAACATAATACTCTGCAAGCAGTTCCTTGTGGGGAGCCACAGACGTGGCCATCCCAGCAAACAGCTGCTTGCAGAAGAGCCCTCGCCAAGGCACGTCAGGAGGCATCTCTACGAACTTACGAACGAAGTCCAGAGGTTCATTAAACAACCTCTGGACCCGTCAGCCTACCGACAGCGGCATTCACAGGGAATCAGTCTCGAGTTATGTAGACTCCCGCCCTGTGAATGCTGTTCTGGGCTCACAACCACCGGACGTGGACGGGACAGAACTTTGTCTGCCTCCGGAGATCCGTACCACAGTAGCCCAACTTCGCTCTGGCTATTGCAGCAGACTAAGCTCATACCTGAGCAGAATTACTGAGGGGATGTATGCAACCAATGCCCGGCATGTGGAGAGTCGCCACGTGACTCTCGGCACCTCTTCACATGCCCCGAGAACCCCACCCAGCTAACGCCCCTGTCCTTATGGACAGACCCTGTCTAAGTCGCGTACTTCCTGGGCCTCCCCTTAGCTGAAACGGACGACAACGTTGACGGATGAACCGACCCGAGCGGGGCTTGGTAACCGCTACAACAACAACGACCAGTTTCTTTTTGATTGTTTATCAGATAAAAGTTTAAATCAAGGGCTGATGTATTCATACGTTTCGTGAAAATTCGATAAAAATAACTTTTTACGATGAATTAAATTAAAAAAAATTGATATTATTCAGAAAATCACGCATTTTTGGCGGAGATTTTATTTTATGTAGCTTTACACAGAATGCACTATTTCTGGCATTCTAAGTCGATATTATTTGAATATAAATAAATTAAATATCGCGCGAGACGTTTCTTTATACACATCTGAACAAAGTCCTGTAACTTTTCCGGTATTTTGAACCATGTGTTATCGTATGCCACCAAAGGATTTTGAACAACAACATCTGCGAAACTAAGACAGGATTTTAACACTAGTAGTTTTTTTATCAATTAATAAATTTACTGGAACTTTACTGGCTAAAACTTGCAGGTTTTGCTGTATTTTTGTTGGACGAATCTTCACACTACAAGTAATTTTTAGCAAAAAAAAAACCGACTTCAACTCCCATATAAAAAAAAAAAATATATATATATATCTCAATATCCACTGATCGGATCTAAACCAGATTAGTATGGGACCACCTCTGAGTCACTACCTTTCCGATGCAAAAAGAATTATCGAAATCGGTTGACGTGGTCCAAAGTTATGCGGTAACATACATAAAAAAAAAAAAAAAAAATATTCCGACGAACTGATAACCTCCTCCTTTTTTGGAAGTCGGTTAAAAAAAGAATTTTTTGTGGGGTTTTATAGTTTAAATTAACAAAATAAACCTATTTATATAATAATATAGGAAGTACTAATTTATTAGGAAATTGCTTCGGACAGTTACAGGAAAGTTCATGAAAGTTCCAAATTGTTACTGCTTTTGAGTTTTCGTATTTCCTTGCATGTTTCTCCCACTGAGAGCAAATGTGTTGTTCTCGGAAATTTAGTTACTGGATAGTTTTGCACGGGAAATTACGAAAACCTAGGTAGCTTTTACTTAGAAGTAATTTACCCACAGACCAATGATGTAACTGGTTCACGAAAACGCACGTACTACTTCTTATGCATATTTTCGTTACGACTGGTTGTATTTTATTTGCATAATCCTACATAAATGTATAAAGGACAAGAAATTATGATATTGCATTCGAAATATTCCGATGGCTTAAATTCTCATTAAAATTGCTTAAACAAAAGTTTACTAAAATGACAAACAAAATGCTGCTGAAGTGACAGATGTTGGGCAGAAATAAATCTTGGCCAATTCCATTAAGCAGACCCGGCTGCGCTTGAAACGGTTTCCGAAACATTGAGGTCTAGGTATACCAAAATAAAAATTCAGGAAAATATGTATGTACATATCTATTATGGCCAGCATGTCGTTGGCTGAGTGGAAGATCATCCCTTCTCGTCTGCCGGTAATTCTCGCGCAGAGGTTCGTTAGGATTCAGGCAGAAGGGCATAAATATTTCACGTGCGAATTCAACTGTGGCTGTTCTCAGGGCGGTGCGCTTTATCCCTTGCTCTAGTGCTTGATAATTGGTTCCCTGCTGGTCAAAGTTAACGGGTCTATGGAGATGATGTTACCTGCCTGTTTATAGGCCCTTCTCTGGATCTTCAACATTGCAACAGTGATCTGGGAATGTAAAAAGGTCTTTGCTAAAACGTGTGGTCTGTCACCTGAAGGAATCCTGTGGACTTACACCTCTATGATAAGACCAATAATCAGCCTCCTGATGTCATCCGAACACCACCTCCATGACGAGGCGAAAATGCTCCCAATTAGGGAGCATAACATAATGCTCTGCAAGCAGTTTCTGGTTGGGAGCCACACATGCGGCCACCCAAACAGACAGCTGCTTGCAGAGGAGCCCTCAACAAAGGACGCCTTTATTCGGAAAGGTGTTCTGGGCAAAAAAAACTATATCACCTCAGACTTGCCACTTGCTTGTAAATGCTTTTAATTTTTTATCACTGACAGTGGCGTAGCCAGGGGGGGGGGAAGGATTTGGGGGGATAGATCCCCCCTTCGTCAGTGAAATGAAACTTTTTATTTTTGAATTAATAACACAATATTATTTTACCCTTCCGATTTATAATTTTTTTATTTCACACTGATGACAAATTATCTTTTAGTGAATATATAAAATTATCGGTTGGTGGATTATGCATTTGAATATTTGCGAAATACACTAGGCCATTTTGCTTAGTTCCCCACAGTTTTGGGAAATAAAATTGTTCCTTCAGTAGGAAATCTATACAAAAACTGTACTTTTCGTATGCATGCATGCATACATAGATTCCCTTCAAGGCCAATGCTTTGATGGTATTCACGGGAAAGTTTATGTAGGTACATTTACATATTTTACACTTTTAACATAAATGTCAAGGCAGATATTTTAAGATACACTTCTTAACAAACAAATTTCTTTACGTTATTATGAATGGATAAAAGAGACATCTTCTTTGAATTCAGTACTAAAACTAAGACATTTCAAGTGCTTGTCAAAACTTTATACCCGTTAACTAGATTGGCCATTTATCTTAAAATTATATAATTTTAATTATTTGTTTATACAAATGCAGTTTAACAAAACCCGTATAAATCCAAGGTTTTATGTTTGCGCAACATTAACAAAATCAACAAACTTTCGTAAAGCTTTTTAATTAGATTNTATAAATACATATTTTGAGTATGCAGTTTTGTAGCCCGATCGATTCAAATAAAGCGCAAGTTTAAAATACATAGCTGCGACTTATCGTTGAGATTTAATTTTTTTTTTTTGATGAAGGCGTTGCTCATTTTCTCCATTAAAAAAATCGTCGAACATACTTCGATAATATGGAAGAAAATTACCGACATCGTCAAAAATATGCCATACAT
>NW_016163366.1:22278-36943 GCF_001687245.7 Rhagoletis zephyria | reverse complement strand
TCAAAGATCGAATATGATCTGAGAAGAGGATATATAGGCCTTTAAAATTCCATTTTCGGACCAGGCTTGTTGGGATTTTTTATAGGTAAATTTAATAACCCATATTTCTTTTAATTTTTTAAATTTTGGCCATCGTTAATTTCCACAATTTCAAAATATGTGATATTATCCAAAATTAAATCCATTTTTAAATACTAAATTTACATTTGTGAACTACTGAAAACCAACAACTGTTAAGTCACACTAGGAGCGGTTTAAATAAAAAATATTAAATAAGTAAGAGATATTAAAAAAAAATAAATAAAAATTACCAAAAAAATTTTCCCTGAAACTAGGTCCATTCTTTTGATATTGAATTGACTTGCGCAAGAAAAAAATGCACGTTTCAATCGTTCAACTTTTATTTCTCACGTTCAAATTTCGCATACCCGCGGGAGTGGGACGCGCACGCTGGCAAATAAAATTTCATTCCGACCAAACTATAATATATTTTTTCATAGATAAATGCAGAAATATTTATTACATAAGGAGCTGTTGTTAATGTTCAATTTTTTCATAAAAAAAAAACTATTGAAAAGCAAAAAAAAAATATTTTTATAACACAAATAATTTCATTGTATAGTTTAGTATGTTTTAAATCTGCACCAAAAAATTTTTCAATTCTTGATTAATAAAAAACTATTTGGAATTTTGCAACAAATTTACACAGTGCACTTTTCGGCTACAAAACTCGGCGCTGCTTGAATATCATTGAAAAATATGAATATTGGTAGATTCGGGGCCCACTTGAGGAAGCCTTACCCATAATGTAAAAATTAAAAAAAATAATATTGCCTTAAATAAGATTTCATTAATCGAAAATAAAGTTTGATCGAAAATAATCAGTGTAATGGGAACATCTCTGGCAACAATCAAATTTTCTTAATGGACTATTTATGTATGTATAATATGATATTTAAAGAAAAAGGGAAATTAAGGGAAGAGTATATCGTCACCTGAAATGCAAAGTAACGTAACATTATCGTCACTGAAATGTAAAAAGTTGTAACTTATAAAAAATTAATAAATAAAGATCACTTTTTGATTGCTATAATGGATTTCATCAAATTACAACTCCCACATCGTTTTATAAAAAAAAAATAGTCACGACTTTTCCCATTTCAGTAGCGATGATGTTATGCTATTTTGCATTTCAGGTAACGATATAAAGAACCTATTAAGGAACTAAAATCTGCTTACAAGACCTGGTTCTGGGCCGTCCATATTTGTTAAAAGCTAGCTAGGCGCTAGAAAACGCTCCTCTCAATGGTCGCGTTCATAAGACGACGCTCATCTGCTACGAAACTGCTGGCAACTGTTGAAAAAATCGTTCAATGTTACAATGAATTAAACAGTGTAAAATTATATGGCAAACATCTTAAAAACATATATTTAGAAACGTAGTATTAGTATAAAATATTTTAGTTACTTTATCACGTCAGTAATATAAAATATAATAAATTTGTTTGCAACTACCACCTAAAAAAGCGGCGTTAAATTTAATATAAGCAGCGTAAGTCTTTTCGATCAGCTGTTTAGGCTAAGCCCAACACGTTGAGTTCAGGTAGCGTAAAAATTTACCGCTGGAAAAAAATGGCGGAAAGTTGCCAACTGTTGGGCTGAACTACTCAACTGTGCGTTCTAAGACACAGGGCATGAATAAATCGTTTTGTACTTGGTACAAGTCTGGTCTAGTTGTAAACTAGTATTTTTCCTAACTAGTTTGGGATTTCACTGCAGGGTATTTGCCGGTTTGCTATTCGTGCGACAAACTTTTTTAAAAACGAAGTAAATTATTACAAATTGTTAGTAATTTTCATTAGAGTTTGAGTACCTCCTTTCACTAAATGGCTTTTGATAACTTTAACGAGACCTTAACTTATTTTATTTTATTAATTTTAGTGCAGTATTGACAAATTTTTCATGCTAAAAAATCTTTTGTTACACTACTTTATTTTATTCCTTTGATTGTACATGTTAAATAAAAGCTTGTTTTTAAAAAATATTTGTTTTACATTGTTTTATTTTTACATGTAGTGAATGAAAGACAAAATATGTAGTTATCGATTGGCATCTATAAACTTTGTCTAGGCAAAATTCTATTTTTTTAGTCTTGGTTGACACTTTTCAGGAAACACCCTTTTTTTAATATTTTTTTTTTTTGCTTTTCAATAGTTTTTTTTATGAAAAATTTAACATTTAAGCAGTTTCTGCGCCTCATGGACGAAAATTTTAACAACAACTTCTGTAATAAACATTTCTGCATATATATATAAAAAAAATGCGTACATTTCGACATAGTTTGGTCGGAATGAAATTTTATTTGCCAGCGTGTTGGCGCTGCTCTCATGGCTGGATCGCGCGCAATACGCGTTGACTTCTTGCGCAAGAAAGAAATGCACGTTTCAATTGTTCCACTTTTATTTCGCATGCCCGCGGGAGTGGGGCGCGCACGCTGGCAAATAAAAATTTATTCGAAATGCACGCATCTTTTTTCATAGATAAATGCAGAAATGTTTATTACGTAAGTTGTTGTTAAAAATGTTCCTCCACGAGGCGCAGAAATCGCTTAAATGTTAAATTTTTCATAAAAAATCTATTGAAAAGCAAAAAAAAATATTTTTGTAACGCAGATAATTTCATTGTATAGTTTAATGTTTTTTAAATCAGCATCTAAAAAAAAAAAATTTTCATTCGGACACTTTCAAAGAAAAATAAAAATTTCCAAAACACTGCAAAAATTTTCAATTCTTGATTAATAAAAAAGAATTTGGAATTTTGCAACAAAATTTACACAGTGTACTTTTCGACTAAAAATCTCGGCGCTGCCTGAATATCATTGAAAAATATTAATCTTGGTAAATTCGGGGCCCACTTGAGGAAGCCTTACCCATACTGTAAAAATTAAAAAAGTATTAAATTAGATTTCATTAATCGTAATAAAGTTTGATCGAAAATAATCGGTGTAATAGGAACATCTCTGGCAACAATGGATTTTTTTTATGGACTAGTTATGTTTAATATGATATTTAAAGAAAAAGGGAAATAACGGGAAAAGTATATAAACAACCTATTAAAGTGTACATCTGAAGGAATTAAAATCTGCTTACAAGACTTGGTTCTGGGCGGTCCATATTTGTTAAAAGCTAGCTAGGCGCCAGAAAACGCATCGCTCAAAGCAAGGCGAATTCATACAAGGTGGTGTTACTGGCGAATTCAGATTTTCGCCGCGGTAATTCTTAATGTCAAAATGATGTGTTTGTTGTAATATGAATTCGCCTTGTTTACAACAAACACATCATTTTGACATTAGGAAGTACCGCGGCGAAAATCTAAATTCACCAGTAACACCACCTTGTATAAATTCGCCTTGGCTCAACGCTTCTGTTTAGGTATCAGTGTTGCCGTTTTAGCCCTTTGGTGGCTAGATTTACTTAGGGTTTACACCGGACAATACTGTCATGACAATGAAGATATACGTATTAGTTGCCAATATTTTTCCAATGGAAAAGTATGCATGTATTAGTAAAAAAGTATGCATGTATTGCTATTGTCATGACAGTATTGTCCGGTGTAAACCCTAACGCTACGCGCACACTGCAGCCGGCATCGGCCGAATTGTGCTCGGCCGATGTCGACTATATGCGGGCGATATGAATAAACTTGTGATTATATGAACGCTCTCACACATAAACCGATAACCGAACCGACATCGACCGTTGACCTCCGCCAGTGACGATAAATTCAAACATGTTTGTTTTTCTCGTCCGATGTCAGGTGAAAAGTACTTAATGGACTGCGAAAAATTAAGTTATTGGGTGCAAAAACAAAACAATTACATATAAAATCACATGTTTAGAGTATGTCAATTAAAATGTATCAAAATATTTCACTGCTTACAAAATTGTAATGAAAACTAGGATTTGTGTGTACAAATATGGTCGGCAAATAATCTGGTTAAGTGTGCGCATCAGTTCGGACGGTCAAATTGATTGGCCGAAATCGGTCGGCCTATCGGATGCAATGTGCGCCTAGCGTAAGTTAGCTACGACATACTTTTTTTGGCCACATAAATTTAAAATTGCCCCTAGCCATTTTTTTAGCCCTTAAAAGAATTTATTCATACTTGGCATGAAAAAGTTGTATATTTGCTTAATTTAAACTAAGAAAGACTGATACATATACATACATATGTGTATTGTATGTTCCTTACGTTTTGATACATACATACTGTAAAAGTGTTAGGGCTTTTAACTTATCTATTTACGATTTAACTATAGCTTAAAATAGATAAGTTTACGGCCTTTAATATGCTTAATTTTTTAAATGGCCCATCAATTCGATTGACCGTGTATGTTCTTGTGATGTAATTGTACCAGCTGCTGGTGCGACTTCAAAAACTATTTGAAAATTTTATGAGTGTCAGCATGCTGGTGTCGTGAGAGGTGAAATTAGCTAAATTGTCTAAGCAAAAAATATTTTGGCGGAAATTTCTTGCACTATATGAGTCAAAGCCGTGTTTGTGGAACATGCTTGTAAGTTATATGCTTCGAGCCTGATGGTACAATTACGTATATTTCCCCTTTTATAAAAAAAAGGTTTTTGGTTGGATAAAATATTACCTTTTTTTCCAGAGTTCATTGTTTTTCTATACCATTACCTATTGAAAATGTTTGCGTGTATACTTTTATTTGTATGTATATGTAAGCAAAAAAAATTTAGCTACCAATTTTAGCCACAACGACTTTTTTTTAGCTCTTTTTTAGCCCTTTTTTAAAGGAATTTGGATACCACTAAAAAAGATTCGCGGCAACACTGATTACCAGCCTAAGCTTAATTTTCCAAATTCATAAACTTTGAATCAATTGCGCGGGCTAAAGATATGTTTCAAATTAACCTTTCATTACCAATTATTATTGGATTTGACCTTAGACAACATAATATGTATTACTATTATAGTACGAACAAATGCCTTTTATTTTCGCCCATACATAAAATAATCGCAAAAAAAAATCAGTTTATGTTTTTGTAATTTAATTAACGGAAAATTTATTACTAAATATATCACCAACTTGAATGTGTAGCCAAGATAATCAATTCGAGTGTGTCGAAATTAAAATCTTAGGCTGTTATGACTTAGAACTTTATCTTTCATCCATATATTTATTGTTAATGGCGTGGTATTGATTAGGATTTCCTTCCTTTCCCGAGAACCATGGCGTGCTCAAAGATAACGACAATTGATTTTCGTTAACACCTATATTTATTGTTAATGGCGTGGTATTGATTAGGATTTCCTTCCTTTCCCGAGAACCATGGCGTGCTCAAAGATAACGACAATCGATTTTCGTTAACACCTATATTTATTGTTAATGGCGTGGTATTGATTAGGATTTCCTTCCTTTCCCGAGAACCATGGCGTGCTCAAAGATAACGACAATCGATTTTCGTTAACACCTATATGAGGGTGTTTGTTTATTTTTGGTTCAGTTTAAGTTTTTCTAACTTTATAAATGCATTGATACTAACTTTTAATATACACGTCAGTGGCATAGCCAGGATTTAGGGAAGGGGGCGGGATTGAAAAAAATAATCAGCGATAGCTTAAAGGTGGGACCCACAATGACTAGATGCGTCGCCTATATGTAACCTATCATAGATATTTGAGCCACTCTTACCGTAACATATTTTTTTGTCTATGTGTGACGAACAAACGGGTTTATAAAGGGTTTGTAAGACTACACGTATAGGATATGCAGGTTTTGCAGGATTTAATCCGAAAATCGTTCCAGCAGACAAATTTTCTACTTTCGTGAGAGTAAAATATACTCACTCTCAATTAGAAGTGGCAGGCTCTAGTCCGAAGTTTGTCTTCCTGAAATTTCATGAAAACTGTCAAATGAAGAGCAGCGTTGCATTCAAAAATAACTAGTGTCAATTTATAGGAAATATTTTATATTAGAATAGAAGCCAAATTCGCCACTGTCGCTAACTAAAAAAAAATGATTCCAACAAGTAAGAGTTTCTCTGTATTATGGCGTCGAACCGACATATATATTTACATCTTTCATTTGAATCAGTATTAAAAGCTCTATTGGCTCCTACATTCGGGTTTTGATAGGCGAGTCTACCCTGAACGGTTTTTTCCATATTTTTGGCCTATGTGCGATTTTATTCGAAACCTAAATGTTTCGGTACCGAGTACGGAGAGTATTGGATACTTGAAAAGTATTGACTCAGCACATCACTGCTGCTGTCAACTCGACTGTGACGTCAGCTAAACAGCTAATTCTGTCAAATTCACTGAGAGCCGATTAGCGGTATCACCATCGGCGCCACCTTCTGTATTCTCTCCACCGTGATTCAGACTATTATGCTAAGGGCCGCTTTCTCACGCAATACACATTTCGATCGAATGCTTGGCTTCCGAATAACAATGTTAAAGAAAAGGATGTTGAGAGAATTCATAGATTTACGATAGAAAAATTGCATCTACTATTTCCACGAATGTAAAAGTTCACAGCAATGTAAGTAATGCAAAGAAATTCACATATTTATATGAAATTAGAGTTATAAAGATTCTATTGCAACCCACATAAGGGTTAAAGCACCTTTATAAATATTTTCTCGGAACTGCGTTTAATGAATGCCTCAAGCATCTAGATAATTTTGTTCACATTCAATGTTATAAATATATTCGCATACCTACAGATATGTAAGTGCAAACGTATTTGTTGGTTCATACAAAAATAAGTCTCTTTCTTATCGTCAATTGTTCATCGCAAGATAACTTCGATATGATTATATAAATTAATATTAAAAATCGGAACTTATTAGGGTATATAAAGCGCTCGAAAACTCAACTAGAAAACAATTTAAAGTTACAGATTTAACCAATCACACAAATAAGTTTGCTTTAAAAAAATGGCTAAACAATTCGCTTGCACTTTATTGCTGTTGATCGCAGCTACAGGCGCATATGCTGCTGGAATTGAAGGTGGTGTGCCCACCACAATTGAGGAACATCCTTATGTCGCCAGAGTGCAACGAGAAGATGGAACGAGCATCTGCGGTGGTGCTTTGATCAATGAGGATACCGTTGTGACCGCTGCCACATGTATGGAGTTCTACGATATTAGCCAATTCGTTGTGAGTCTTAATAACGGTGCTAAAATTGTAAAAATTGCAAAGTCTAGCTACGATTCGGCGTTCGATTTCACTACCATGGAAAATGATATTGGCATTCTGAAGTTGGCTGAGCCTGTAAAGGGTACTTACATTCCACTGGCTGCCAAAGACCCAGCTACCGGTGCCACTGGCGTTGTGACCGGTTGGAATGCAAACAACGAACTGGTCGATATTCCTGAAACTTTCATCGATACTAAGGATTGTGTTTCTGGCGAATACAGATACACCGACGATGAAGTCTTACCCTCAATGGTGTGCGGTCTTGCCAAGGGTTGCAATGCTCAGGCCGGAAGTCCTTTCGTGGTCAACAATGCGTTGGTCGGTTTGGTGTCTTGGGGCTTTGGTTGTGCGAACAAAGCCAACCCAACTGTCTTCACTAATGTCCCAGCGTTAAAATTATGGGTTGAAAAGATGTCAGCAAGCTTGTAAAATATGTATAAAAATGTTATAGTGATTTCGTTTCTACTAAAAAAAAGTCGCCTTTTAATTGCCCCTTTCTCATTTCGTGTTCGATTCTAAAATAAAGGCAAACGGTGTAGTAACATCAATAACACTAAATGCACCGGGGAAGGGCAACCTTTTTTGGAATAAACGAAATCACCATTAATTTGATTATAATAGATTCGTGCATTTTATTGAATATTAATTTGTTTATTTAAATTCTAAATGGTTTCTAAAAATTGTCAATAGGCATGTGCGTTAATGCCCTAACGATAACCAGTCAGTAATCTGCCTCTTGATTCTAACAATCCAAAACAAAATATGGCAGATTGCAGAAGAGTAGCTGATATGCATATCGTCGTTTAAAGTACAAAACCACGTTTCGTCATTGTTCAAAACCGCGTAACTGACATTTGCTGCCAAAAATTGGATTTGCTCACTATCCACTCGTCGTGAAATATACTAGCCAGAAACGCAATTGCTTTATAAAAAAGATAATCATTTTGAAATGTGAACTTTTTTACCCTCTAGAAAATAATTTAAGCTACCTCACATACGCGGTTTTGCATTATCTTGATACCCAGTTTTGTACTTTAAACGACGATATGTAGGTACGTAGAGGATGCTCTTAGAGCCGCAGAATACGATATTACTAGTGAACCCGCATGGCATTTAAACGCCCAAAATTGAACGTTAAAAACCTAAAAAATATTCCAAATATTAGTCACATTCATAAGCGATCAAAGTGCCATATTTCATCCAAATCCGTGTAGCCGTTTTTTAGTAAAGAGAGGTCTCGCAGTGTGCAGGGTTTTGGTCTCATCAAATTTCAAATCACCATTTACCGATAAAAAAGATCTTAAGTGAAAAAATTAAACTTTATCGCACATCTACAGCTTATGGTCTTTAATATGATCTCTCATTTTTGAAATTCAAAAGAACGCTGAAAATCGAATGACTATCACCCAAAATACCTTCTCGTATTGTACAGATATGTACATATACCTATACTTTTATGTAGATCGATATGTTTTTTTTTTCGAAAAGGTGGCCAGCCTAATTAAAGCTATTTTCCAAATAAAGCTTTCATAAATTTCTTTCGATTCACACCCATATCTAAATAATTCATAAAACTTGTGTAAACGTTAACTAAATTAGACTTTTCAAATAGGTGGAAGTCGTTTTCAAAAGTTATTTCAAACTAGAATCTTCTTAAATCTCTTTCGCCTGGCTTTGTGATACACGTGCGTTTCAATAGCAGATGAACTAATTTGAATTTGATTGTTAAAATACGTCGCAACCCTCCTAAATAAAGGTCAAAAATAAAGAGTTTTCAAACCCATTTCGATTTATACCCATCCTTTAATAATTCGGCGAACTTATTGAATAATTTGAATGTAACTTTTTAAACCTGTGGCAGCCCTTCTCATACGTTCCAAATGTTCAGACTAAATATTTCTTAACACTCTTTCATTTGACTCCCGTTTTTATATAATTCACATAAATTTTGCATTAGTTAATTAAATTAAACCTTTCAAACAGATGGCAGCCCTCTTGAAAAGTATTTTCAAGCTAAACTCTTTTTAAGGCTTCTTTGTCTAACATTGCGATACATATTTTAATTAAGTGATAAATTAAGTTGAGTTTGATTCTTTAAACATGTGGCAGCCCAACTAAATATTGTTCAGAAATAAAGACTTTTGATACTTCCGTTGATAGATACCCAAATTTTAATATTTAAACAGGTGGAAACCTTTTTCCATCACCTCAAAAATAGTCTTAGCGTTGAAAATAAAGATTTCTTAACACACTTTCGTTTAACATTCATATTTTGATGTTTCCTATAATTTGTATATAAGTTAATTAAATTCGGCATTTCAAGCAGGTGGCAACCTTGTTCAAAATATTTTCAAACCATTACTTTCTTAAAACCATTTTGTTTAGCACCCATATGGTGATACATAAATACTTCTCCTACCTATTTCCCTTAATTGAAATTGAATTTATTTTTTAAACAGGTGGCAACCCTCCTATAGTTAAATTAAAAAACAAAGCTTTTCAAAAATATTTCGATTAATACCCTTTTTGAATAATTGAAAATTTTTTGTAAATAATTTGAATTTAGATAAGTTTTTAAAAGGTGGCAACTCTTTTCAAAAAAAAAAAATCCTTATTGCACATGTACAGCCCAAGCGCTTTAATTTGGCACCCCATTTTTAAAAATCGAACGAACGGTGCAGATCTTTTATGCGGAACAAAAAATGCCTTCGCGTATTATATATGTTACCGGCCAAATCCGATCTTAGCACATGTTAGTTTTGCCTAGGCTATATTAGATAAGGGGCCACAGTATTTTTGCGCAGAACCCATTCCGGGTACTATTTAGCACGTCATTTGACGGTAACAAGAGCAAATTCAATTTAAATCTATTAAATACATTCTAGCGTGTCTCAGTCCTTTACCCACAAAAGCGGCTATAACTTTTTTTTCTATTCAAAACAGTAAGTGTGGCACCTTTCTGAAAGCTTTATTAAATGAGCATTTTTTTATGTAATGTAAAGTTATAGTTCAGTACATTTTTTTTCACCCGAGATAGTCAAAGTTGGGGAAGAAAATATCAAAAAGTTAAAAATCCAGAAATAGTCCTAATTTTATGATGGTTCCTTAATATATTTTAACTACATTGCATTTGAGTATGGAGAGGCAACTATCTGGAAGTATTTTACATAAAAAATTTACTAAGTATTGCCCGGTTTGTAGTTGCAGTTAAAGAAAATAGCAGCAGCATAAACAACGTATAACTGCGTACTAAAATTGATGTTTTTGCGCTCAACATGTTGGCGCAGAGATTGGACAAACACTTAAAATTCTACTTAGCGTTGGGGAGCACAAATAACATTTAAAGTCGAGTAAAAATAAAAGGACAAACACAAAAATTAAACACCCACAACATAAACGATTACTAATCCAAACACTTGTCGAACTACGCCCTGTTGAAGAATGACGTGAAACGCAGTGGAAATGAAATGACATAGCAAGTGCAGCATTCGGACTCCCCTCCATATGCAGTAGATCTACTGCACTTTTAAGCAAAATTTAATGAGCAACTGCGCAACCACGTTTATTTTCAAATATTAAACAATTTATGTTCTGGGTTGTGTTCTCCGTTTTACGGCCATTATGCAGCTTTTAAGAAAACGGTCAAGAAAGAAATTGCCATTATTTCGTTTGTGTCTCCAAGGAAGTTTGACATTTGATAACTCACAGCTTGTTGTCTCACTCTTTTCTCAAGAAATAATGGATGGGACATATATTTCTGTTGCACACATGGATTGCTTTGCCGCAGTATAAAGCGTAGAAAATTTCTTAAGAACTGCGTACTTCCTTAAGGAAATTTACTCAAGAAAATTTCTTAGTCGTTTCTTCTACGTCTTTTTATATGAAGCTTTTGCTTCTTTTGTGAGCTTCATACTGGCCTTAATTCATGAACAAAATGCATTTTTACAACGTCTTAAATTAGTACAATCTCTTTGAAAATATAAAAAATTTTCGACGGAAAATATATTTTAATGAGAAAAAGGTGTTTCTGCAACACGAAAGATTTTTGGTATAAAATCTATGTACATATATGCTTGTAAATTAATAAAAAAAAAGTGATAACTACGCAAAATATTCGTTACAGTGCGTTTTTAAATTCAGAACGGTTTACGAAGCGAGTCCAAAGCCTGAGGAAGTGTCAAAAAGCAGTGTTGCCGTCGCATTTGAATGCGCAAAATCAATATCTAAACAAAAGCGTACAATGCTTGCAAGCGCGTTCATAAGTCGTAGCTGTTGGGTAAAGCCAGAGAACGTATAGTTATGAGAAGATGCAAATTTTTGTATCGTAAAAACGAAAGTCTGAAACGTTTCAACGATGGGTTTTCACCGCGGTTATTTAACATTTCAAATTGACTTTACAGAGTGGTGTGCAGGAAAAATGTTGTCAACAGTATTGTGCAGACAGTATTATGCAGAAAATATGTTAAAACCTATAGGTATGTATGTAAATTATACTTTTCTAATCTAAATGGTAAAAATTGCGCCAAAATTGATACAAAAGGAGGGAAAGTTTGACTTATGTGGTTTCGATTAAAGCATGAACCATATTTTTTTAAAAAAATAACAAAAAAATGTTTACTTGAAAAACATTGTAAGTATTATACAAAAAAGAACCATGCAATCACTTTTGATTGCTCGTGTATGTACGTATGTGTGTCTAACAAATTATGGCTTGTTATCGAAATACCGATATTAACTAATACACTTAATATAGGGCTGCCAGATATCTCTGTTGCCAAACCGGGACACTTAAGGGGGGGAGAGGCCTCTCGCTCCCTTCCCTCCCGTTTCGACAAAAATTACGTACAAAAGGATGTAGTAAAATTTTATTTTGACAAACAAAAAAAAACATAAAAAATGAGATCATGAGATCATTACAACGTACACCAGCAAAACAAAACAATTTATCACAACTAAAGCCCAGAGAATTTTTCACAATGCATGTACCTTTTTTGTTCCTTATAAAAATACAGTTTATACTAAATACATCAGAAAACTTAAAAATAAAATTTCTAAGCTTTGTGCAAAACTCGGGAAAATGCAATAAATTTGGATACAAATTCGCAACTTTCTATTCAGACTTTTTTATAAAAATTTTGAAAATGAAGCCTTGCAGCCCATAAAAATTTAGTTGATTTTTGGTATTGCTTTTATTGAGAGTTTCTTCCATACAAACTATGTTCGACATTTTTTTGTATGTGGAAGACACTGTCAGCCAAAAATAAATAATTGCAAAAAATCAACGAAATTTTCTGGTAACTTGGGACTTGCACTTTACTAATTGGCTCAAAAGCTACATTTTCAAAATTTTTCTAAAAGATCTGATTAGAAATTGTGATCAGATGAAAGAGTCTCCGAGCCAATAATTTTGTACGGCACGGTACTTATAAGTAATCTAGGTCTCACGATAAGAAAAAAAATTAAATACAAGGTAACATTAAAATATCAGTCATTTGTTTCGTTGCTGTGAACTTGTTTCAAAACTTCTGACTTTTGCTTAATATACTTGTAAAACTCTGTGCATGTCATTTTAACGTATTTAGGTACATACTTATATTAATCATTTACTATTGCTTGTGCAAAACGTGCTACATTAAAAAAAATCGCATATGAAAGAGCACCAACCCAACTCGTAATAAATTTAAGTATACAAATTTTAGTATTTAGTATAGAATTATGCAATTGAAATACGCCAATATAAAAATGAAACGCTTTGCACTTAACGGATGCTTTTTCATAAATAAGTTAAAAAATATTTAAATTCCATGCTGCTGGGATTTGAACCCTGACGCTCTGGAAATTAGCAAATTGTGGCAAGCATCTTCGTGCATTCAGCTACAGCCAGACATGTAAATGTGCATTCAAATGTTCAGTTTGATTCAACACCACGTGTGCGTGTTGTTTTCAAATACGAAAATTTTAATATGATAATCAAATAAAAAATATTCATGTTTACTATGCGTTATTTCCCCCAGTAAATTCATAAAATTTTTCTTAATATTACAACGCGTTTTATCTCTCAGTGTAGTCATTTTTATGCAAAATTTGTGCAATCAAATGGAAAACCGGGACACTTAAACGAAACCCGGGACATTTTAAGGTTGGACCGGGACACCGGGACAAATAGTCTAAAACCGGGACATGTCCGGGAGAACCGGGAATCTGGCAGCCCTACTTAATATTATATAGTACAAATGTGTTTGTAAAATTAATTTCATTAAAATTATTTCTGCAATCAAATTTTCTATTCATGCAAAAAGCCAAACGCATAAATTTGTACGTACATATATACACATGCCTTTGTAAATATGTAGATATGCAATGTATGTATGTAACATATATATGTGCATACAAATGTACGATTGGTCGGCTTTCGTCTTCCCCTCGCCGCTGCCTTCAACACAAATTATTCAATTTCTGCGAATCGGCACCAGATTGGCACGTGCGCGAAACCATTAACCCCATGGTTTGCGAAATATTTAGATTTTCGCATAAGTTTGCATTTAATAAAGCAATACTCGTACATTTTGTATGGTGAATAATATTAATTAATTTAAAATTCTGCATGTAACCATGTTCTTCGACGATATATGTAACTTTCATAAAGATTAAACATAAAAATTGTGCTTCATTAACAGTTGGAACCAGCTGAAACCAAAAAAACTATGTCCGCTAAATGGGTTAAAGACCAACTGGAATTGGCATTTTTTACACGCATACATGCATACATTCATATACACATGTACAGTGGAGTAGCACTAACTTGGACATAGCATTGATTGTACTTTGATGTGTTTGAATCTTTTTATGGTACTGAAGATTTGGTTACGGATGAAAAAAAATTAAAATAATCTGTGGATATATATAAATATATTTTTATAAACTCTTAGAGGTATAGAAATTTTTAAAATTAAAAAATAAATCAAATAATTTGTTTGCATATATGCATATGGTGTTCAAGGCACATTGACCCACCTGTACAAAAATCGTGGCGCGTCATGGACAAAAATTTTGTAATTTCGGACCGAAAAATATGAAAACGAGCTAAGTTGCCACGTTACATCTGTGAACTTCCGATAAAACCACATATGTTTGTGATTTTAGAAGTTTTGATTTTATTAAAAAAAAATCAATGTATTTTCCTGCAGAAATCATACACTTTTATTTAATGTTTATTAAAATTACACCTTAAAATACTAGTTAATGGTTGAAATATTGGAAGGGAACAGAGAAATTGAGTGTTTTGCAATTAACAAAAATTACCAAAATTCGAGATAACTTATTTTACTGGATATAGAGAAATAATTGCCACTTTTCACTTGGCTGGCCGAGATTTCTTCAATTTTACATTTTAGAATTTTTGTGTCGGATTGACAAAGTTGCGCTTGAGGGTGATGAA
>NW_016163366.1:11309-22253 GCF_001687245.7 Rhagoletis zephyria | reverse complement strand
GTTGTGGGTGTGTTCGCCCAATTTGAGTGGCAGCAGCGCGATGCCTTTGATGAAATCAAATACAGATTTGACAAAGTGAACGGCGACAATTGTCCTATACAACATCTTAGCGATCTTTACTTGCCAGAGGATACAGTTTCCCACAAGCCGGACATTAAGGAGATCAACATCAATCCGATATTTCCAAATCGCACGGCGCTGCTTCATTTACATAATATGGCTATGAGCCGCAGCTTCTTTTGGAGTTATATACTGCAGTCACGTTTTATACGCCCAGCCATTAATGACACCTATGATCCTGGCATGATGTATTACTTTCTCTCCACTGTCGCTGACGTATCAGCAAATCCGTACATAAACGCGTCAGCAATTTATTTCGCCCCAAACAGCTCCTACACGTCATCCTACCGGGGCTTCTTCAATAAAACATTCCCACGTTTTGGACCGCGAACATTTCGCTTGGATGATTTCAATGATCCAATTCACTTGCAAAAAATTTCCACTTGGAATACATTCGATGTACGTGATTTGGGGGCGCATCCTCCAGATACGAAATCACAGGATTATACATCAGACTTGTATAAAATAAATGAGTGGTATAAGACATGGCTGCCAGACGATGTAGAAGGTAGGCACGATACCAAAACTACATATCAAGTTGAAATACGCTACGCCAACAACACAAATGAAACGTTTACATTTCACGGTCCCCCCGGGGCCGATGAAAGTCCAGGCCCAGTAAAATGGACACGCCCTTATTTTGATTGTGGTCGTTCCAATAAGTGGCTTGTCTCTGCTGTGGTGCCCATTGCTGACATTTACCCTCGACATACGCAATTCAGACACATTGAATATCCCAAGTAAGTACTTACAAACAATTAGTAATGAAATGCAAACAGGTTTTGCTAATTGCATATTAAAATATCACCCCTTTATAGGTATACTGCTATTGCCGTACTGGAAATGGATTTTGAGCGTTTGGACATAAACCAATGTCCAAAGGGCGAGGGCAATAAGGGGCCAAATCACTTTGCCGACACTGCGCGTTGTAAAAAAGAAACTACCGAATGCGAGCCGCTGCACGGTTGGGGCTTCCGGCGTGGCGGCTATCAATGTCGATGTAGGCCCGGTTATCGATTGCCGAACGTTGTGAGGCGGCCGTACTTAGGTGAAATTGTTGAACGTGCATCAGCAGAACAATACTACAATGATTATGATTGCCTCAAAATCGGATGTAAGTGTGAAAAATGTCACTGTCAATGCTATTTTCAGAGTATTTAGTCGCTTATGAGATTTGTTTGTATATTCACTTTTTTTGTTCTTATTGTCTAAGTGTCAATATGCTCGCACCATTTCCGCTTTTGTTAAAACACTATTCTGTTGTCTGTTTGCTCATAGGGGTGCAAAAAGTGCCTATACAATGGGAGCGTGTATCATACGACGTGCGTGAGAAATATTTAGATTTACATCCGGAATATCGCAATTATACTACCGGCTCCCGTGCTTTGCATGCAGAACATATTAATATTGATCAGACGCTCAAATTCATACATGGCGTAAATTATCGCACGTGTAAGAAGTGAGTAATTTTTAATTTTTTTTTTTTTTGTATGAAATATTATGACTTAAATCTTTTCTTTATTTTGCATTAGTTTCCATCCGCAAGATTTGATATTGCGCGGCGATGTCAGTTATGGAGCAAAAGAACAGTTTGAAAATGAGGCTAAAATGGCTGTCCGTTTGGCGAATTTCATTAGTGCATTCTTGCAGGTAAGTTTGAGTTGATTTAAAATATGGTTATTTGAAAAGATCTAAGAAAATAATGGGAAAGACACATTCATTCACAATTTTAGAAGTTTAGCTATCCGTTAAGACTAAACAATATCATATTCTTATCATCGTTCCCACGACAGTCGGGTCTACGTAACCGGAACGACCCAGATTTATATTTGGCCAAGGACTGTCAATCCAGCAACACTCCGCAAAAACTTTTTGGGGAATTTGTATGCTGCTACAACAACAAAAACAACTAAATATAATTATCCAGCTTATTAATTGTGCGATGAAATCTGAATTACTTCCATTACTTCACTATAATATTAAACGTGGGACATAATTTTGATATAAAATGAATTGTTATGTATTACAACGCCTTTTCATGTTGTTGTTGTTGGAGCAGCATACAAGTTCCCCAAAGTGTCTTTGGGGAGTGTTGCTGGAGTGTTTTCTTAATCATACATCTTTGAAGTATTTGCTTAAGGTTTATATCAAATATGTCTTGTTGCAACTTAAAATGTTTATTGAAATTCATTTATAATTGTAAATGAATAAGCCCTTCTAGTAGGCATGCAAGGAAACACCTTTTTCAGCCCTTCTTGTGTAGGCCTCTTAGAATGTCTTTACTTAAGAAGGCCTACCTAAATTATCTTCTAGGAAGTTAGAAAAACTGGCACTGAAGGCAATAGGATCTAAAAGAGTGAAATCGGGAATTGTATGGAAATTTCGCACCACGCTGGCGTCACTGAGCCGTAGAGGGACATCTATACTGTGTTCCCGGACATAGCCATATAGAAGGGAATGAGATGACCAGATGCGGCTCAGAGAAGCCAATAGAAGAAGCGAATAGGTCCGTACTACTACCGTTTAATGATCACGTTAAGAAAATTAATGAGTAAACCGTGGCAGTGGCGAATGACTTGTGGAACAAACGGGAGGACTGTGAGACCACAGAAGTCCTTACCGGCATCAACATAGGACACTGTGCTATAGCACCAAGGCGTCAACGGTGGCAAATACCAACAAGTACTCTCTGCAGAGGCTGCCAT
Organism: Rhagoletis zephyria; assembly: GCF_001687245.7. Classification (NCBI taxonomy): domain Eukaryota; kingdom Metazoa; phylum Arthropoda; class Insecta; order Diptera; family Tephritidae; genus Rhagoletis; species Rhagoletis zephyria. Next base: position 19,428 of record NW_016163366.1, on the reverse strand, counting down.
GATGAGGATGAGGAAGAGTCAATTGGCCACTATCTGTGTCGATGTCCAGGTCAACAGACGAAGCGACTCAAGCACTTGGGTTCACCCTCCCCAATATTCTGGGCGAAGTAGCAGATGGGGAACTGTTGGATCTTCTCGGCTTCATAAGGGATAGTAATTGCGATAGTAAAGTAATGACTTAAAGCTACTCTTTCGATTTAGGTACGTGTCTCCCTCGACACTCACTAAAGGAGGGAACTCACAACGGACAATTCTGTCTCCGAGTGAAAGTATGGAATATGCCACACACGCACTCCTAACCTAACCTATCCTAGAGAACTGGCTAAATGATCTATATATATCACTTTTACCACGCAGTTTAATATCTACAATACTTGAGTACAAGGCCGTTTCAAGTAAAGAGGAGTCCAGCCTCAAGGTCGTCAAAAGATGAGCTAATATACTCCGTATTTCCAAAAGCTCTTCTAAACTCTCTGAGAAATTAAGAATTAGAAGTGTTGCCTTTAATATTTAACTAGTTTCTTCCCCAGTACTTATCTAATTTTACGACTTTTATAATAATAATCGGAAGTTTCAATATATTATCTCTTTGTATTTCTGTAAAACTTTAAAGATTGGACGATTTTTTCAAAGCATTTGCTCATTTTTTCATCTTTAAAAGTTTAATCATTTCCTCATTTTATACCGTAAAATAACAGGTTTCAAATATACGTTACACAACAGCTGTTCGCTTAACTAATAATTCTGCATTACCTAGCGAGCCTCATTAAATTCTACAAATATTCCTTCAAGTGTGAACTATGATTTTCCACGCCTAATTCAAGTTGCTCAAATTTCCGGCGTAGCCACAAGCATATTGTCGCCTTGAAAAGTTCATAAAATTAAATATTCAGTGTCAAAGCAACATCATTGAAATGCTAAAATCATTAGTGCAAGAAATAATAATAATTCCAGAAAAACATGTTTATCATAATTTTATTTGCACAAGTTGGCGAAACAAATGATGTTGTTGAAAGCGTAAATGAGTATAAATACAGATAAAAATTAACCAAAACCTGCATTTTTGTATATTAGAAACAAAAACAAAAAGAGATCCTAAGGATCAACATGTTATGCAAATAAAAGCACAAGGAAAGACAAAAATTAGAATGTTAGACATCGCATTTGTACGCAGCCATAAGGTCCAATCGAACTAGTTTCACTCACATCCAACTGCCCTACACACATTTATTGCGTCTACCATGAAAGCTATCACACATCTACAGCAAATTTACTATTTATCTACTTATTCATGCTCTCTTCCCCATTCTCTTCCCTCCATAGATTTCTGATCCTAACGAGGTGTACACCGGCAAACGTGTGGCCGACAAACCGCTGACCGAAGATCAAATGATCGGCGAGACACTGGCCATTGTCTTGGGCGACACAAAGGTCTGGTCGGCTGCCATGTTTTGGGAACGCAACAAATTCACCAACCGCACCTATTTTGCACCATACGCGTACAAAACCGAATTGAATACACGCAAATTTAAAGTCGAAGACTTAGCACGTCTGAACAAAACGCACGAAATATATACGGAGAAGAAGTATTTCAAGTTTTTGAAACAACGTTGGTCCGCCAACTTTGATGACCTAGAAACGTTCTATATGAAAATGAAGTTGCGTCACAACGAAACAGGTGAATATATGCAAAAATACGAACACTACCCGAATTCGTATCGTGCGGCAAACCTGAAGCACGGCTTTTGGACACAACCGCAATTCGATTGTGATGGCTATGTGAAGAAGTGGCTCGTGACCTATGCGGCACCCTTTTTTGGCTGGGATAGCCTTAAAGTGAAACTGGAATTCAAGTAAGTGGAAGTAGAATCATAGAAAAAGATATACATACATAATTTGGCACAGAGCAGGACAACCGGATTTGGTTTTATTTGTTATGACGAGTTTGCATGAAATTGTTGTTGTGCAAGGATTTTTTTACAATGCATGCTTGTATGTAGTACATAGATGTGTATCCTTTTGAAAAATGAATTATTCATATGTTTTGTTTGTGGCTTTGAAAGTCACTGCACCGTTTGTGCAAGTGTACTATAGAAATTCGGGGCAAAGCATTCAGCTAATTTCAATAACAATTAGCGATTATATGGGTCAGGAATTATGCGTTGTATGCGCGTTCAATTGAATACTCTTATAATGCAATTAAAATGTAACATTTGTCATTTTTTAGGGGTGTGGTTGCCGTTTCGATGGATATGTTGCAATTGGACATTAATCAGTGCCCCGATTGGTTCTTTGAACCCAACGCTTTCAAAAACACGCACAAATGTGATGACCGAACGTCATATGTAAGTTCAAATTATACCTGAAAATGTGTAGTCCTCCTAATGCAGGAAATAAAATTGTATACCTTTATTTGCTCAATAATTACTCTTCTATCCCACCTAATATACATTTTTCCATTAACCCGCTTGCAGTGTGTACCCATTATGGGTCGTGGCTATGAAACAGGTGGTTACAAATGTGAATGTCTACAAGGCTACGAATACCCCTTCGAAGATCCGATCACCTACTACGACGGTCAACTGGTAGAAGCTGAATACCAAAACATCGTAGCCGATCAGCAATCACGTTACGATACATTCCACTGCCGTTTGGCTGGCGCGCCTGGATTGCAAGCCGCCATCTCGCTAATCGTATCACTGCTTGGGTTAACGTTAATATTAATGTATAAGTTCAGGTGAAGAAACTGTAGCACATGCGGTGGCGGCGGCAGCGGTGGCATTTTACAAACAAGTGCCTGAATCGCTCGTCACAGTAACAAACAATCAATACGTCCATTTTCGTTTAAGTACTACATAGTATGTAAGTAAGAGTATTTGATAGCTAAAAAAGTGCATATAATCAACCATAGAATTATCTCTTCTGCACAAGAAGTGTGAATGCCAAGATATACATCCATATATAACTATATACATATGTATATACATACATAAGGAAATGCGTATGTAGAATATTTTTATAAGCTACCAAGAATCTCAAATAACAAAAAAAAACACACACTGCAAAAACATTCCTTCCGTTCATCCTGCCAACAACAGTATTTGCAAATAATAAGCGAAATATTTACTATCAAAGGCTGCGGTATGAGCAGCAGCAACGTCGCTAACAACAACAACATCAATAGCAATACAATGGGGAAACGTGAGGAGTGCTGAGAAACAGTGTCATCATTTATCCAAGGCGATTAAGTTGTAGACATAATCTATTACAATGCATCTAGTTATTTGTCATTTGTTGTATAGCACAGCAGCGAGATGAGGAGCAGAAAGTAATCGACAGGCAACAAGCAGTGGTATAATCGCAGAAGAAAAGCGCAAACGTGCGTTAAGCAAGCAGCAACTTCAGCTTCGAATTCCGCCTTCAGAGCTCATATTACCATCAATAGAAGGCACGAAAATGCAAACGGGTAAAGCATTTGAGAAACTACAAAATTGGCAGAGTTCGCTGAGCGCAAATTTAACAAAAACACTTTGGCATAGCAAAAGCGACAAAGTTCGCAATAAAAGAAAACCTGTTCAATCAAAAGCCAAATAAACTAGCTTTCTTGTGTCTCTCTACCACACGCTTACTACAACATCTCGCGACTAATTCTCGCTTCTTCTTTTGAGCAGCTGAGCTCAAAGAGAGTACATTTAGAAACATAAGCGCCTTGAAAGGGTTGAAAATATGGCCACTGTGCCGAGTCTCAATTGAAAACTCTCAGTCTTTATTTGGCCATGCCATTCAAAGTTGTGGTCGCAAAGTCTTAGACATTCAGAGGCGATCAAAGCTGAGTGTGCCCATTGTTGTTGTTGCTGTTGTTAGTGTTGGCTTGCTGTCAGCCTTACACCCTTCTTTCTATGAACTGTCCACACAACGAGATGCGCTTACTGGCATGCCAAATCGCCGGGTCGTCCATGCGCATGTCCGTCTGCGTGTATGCCTTGTACCTTAGACGCTTTTTAAGGTGTGCGAGTGTGTTTTTTACATATGCCCTCCTGTGCTGTCTGATTCGCTGATGTGTACTTTTTATGCGCCTCTTTCCTTGTTTTTGTATTTTTCATTATTTTTTGCATGAATTAAAATTTTTTCATAGTTGATTATCAAATGTGCCTGAATTTTTATTATCTTCAATTGCACCCTGAGAACCTTTTTTCCTCTGCCGCCAGTAGTGGCGATTATGCCTAGCAAAAAAACCAGTTCAACACTTGGTCCGGCAAAAACGCCGTTACTTTTTTGAATCGGCAAAAAATATAGCGCACATAGCGTTTTTGAGTAACTTTGATATCAAAAAATATTTACGGAAGAAAAAAAAAACCCAGAGACGATGCGCATGATTTAGGCTTCGCAGTCGTCCTTCGCAGTGGTCAAAGTTTTTGCAGCAAAATATTTTCACACATTTTTCATATTTAGCGCTCGGTGATTGACCACTAGAAGGAAGAGCGTCGTGTTCGCTGCCTAATCGGCAGTCAGGGAGGGAGGCAGACAAGCAGGCAGGCAGCCAGACAGGCAGGACGGTGATAGGTTTGCATAGCAAACGAGTGGTACCTCCTCCTGCTGCTTTTATTTTTTATTACACTCCATTTTATGATTAGTTTTTGCACCGCTTTCTGCTAAGATGCGCTTCGTGGTCTATTGTATTCGCGCCACCAACGTGCGGCGTATGGCTCACAGCTGTGCGCTGCTTTGCAATACGGACCAATATGAAGATAATAATAATATCTGCACCAGTTTTTGTAGTTGTTGGCTTTGATGAAAAAACGGGTTTTGAGTTTTTTATGAACTTTATTAGTCTTTTGTATTTTTTTTTTATAATTGCAAGACTTATGACCACAAGAATGCTTCGTAATACAATATTGCATTTGGAATACCTATTCTTGTGCTATTCAGTCGATATTTTTGCAAACAAAAAACTTAACTCGTACATACGTTTAAATAGACTCCGTCCAGAAGAGAGATACAAAAGGACATGCATGTGTATGTAATCTCGAATATCGAATCATATAAACAATTTTATACATTTACAGACATATTATATAGAATTTTACACGTATCAATTATGTGCCTTTTTGTTGTAAACCAGTTAGTATAAGCTTTTTACTGACTCGAATTTCATGCAGTTATGTATGTACATATGTAATATTAAAAATATGCATAATTTATTTAAGGGCCAGTTTTGAGTGAAATTTCATTTACCGACTTAAAACTAAAAGTAAATTTAATGCCTGAACCTGCTGTGTAAAATTAAGTTCAGAGTGCTTAAGAATTGGGGCCATGATAACCAGGATCAGCTTTTTTTACTTGAATTACATACACCCACAAACAAAAAATATGTGACAATTTGTTATATTTTTTAATTACATCCTTTTAAAATTTCACTATTTTGAAATATATGTATACTTTTACTCCCAAAATTGAGCGTACGGATCTTTTTTTGTTAATATTCGCAATGTTTTACACGCAAAACTTTTTTTTTTTTTTAATTTTGTACTTAAATATGGCTTATATTTTAGCAAACTCCATTTAAATCCAAGAATGATACTGTGTACAAAAATTAAGAAAAATCTACAAAGTATCAGCAAAATCGCGACCTTTTTATAACGAATTTCTAAACACAAATCAGGTATGCAGTTTTAATTTTCAAATTTTTTTATATGAAAAAAATGCGTTGGACAGCCAGCAAAAAAAATCTCTAAAATTTACGCGAATTTTTAGACATCTGAATTTGCACATTATTAAACTCAAATTTAATGGGCTATAAAACTGCATACCTAAATTATTTTTGGAAATTCGTAAAGTTGGCCATTTTGCTAAAACTTTGCAGATTTTTCTTATTTTTTGTACACAGTCTCATTCTTGGATTTAAATGGGATTAAAATACAAGGCATATTTTAAAACAAAATTGACAAAAAAATTTTAGCATGTAAAACATTGCGAATACTAACAAAAAAGAGCCGCACGCTCAATTTTGGGAGTAACAGTACATATTATGTACTTTTTTTTTATATTTAAATCAGAATGTTAAAGAAAAAATATTTTCGCATTCATAGTTAACATAAAGTCGACACTTAAGTACTTTGCCGCTTTTTGAAATAAATTTCAATGGAATATCTGTTAAAAAAAACTGAAACTAATTTCGAATAATCGACTTAAGTTTGACCGAGAATATGGCCAAATATTAGGCTACTTTCGTTCTCATGGTCTCATCAGAAGTTTCACTGAAACACTTGCAATTAAAATGCTATAAATTATATGTTTATATAAAATCATGTTCAACTTTTTTGTTTTATAATTGTACAACCATTTTATCAGAGCTTGAAAATATCGAAAAACGATATCTTTTGGACAATAAAAATATTTGAAGTAAATTAACAGTGGTTTTACGTGTTTGTTAGTTTTGTTTTAGTAGATTAGATTAGATTAGATTCTATGAATATTTCATTATTTTGGGTTTTTAAACTGTTCCGGCTAAATACATTTTTTTTATGCTATGGCTTGATTAACGCAATTGCCAAGGCTCTAATCGTCACATACGATATCGTCTTACTGGTCATGTAAAAATACATTTTTCGGATTATAACATAAGTGAACGTACTCTTTATCTAATTCAGCTCATATGACTGACCTGTCTCGTAATTTTCTTTCGTATGGTTTTCGATTCGTGAACGGATGTTACGTGTCCAATCTGTGTCCAATCGAGACTTTAAGGTCAATTGTTAAAAGGAAAATTATACTAGTTAATCCTAAAAATAAAGCAGAATTTTCGGAGAATACCCTGCAGGTCTAATCAATTTTACTAAAGAGCACATTTTGAAGTCTATCCCGCCTATTATGAGTTTTCATAAGAATCGCGAAAATCGCTTGCAAGCGTATCGTATGAAATCGTATTATCATTTTCATACGCCCGACAGATGTTTCGTTGTGAATGGCTGTGGTTTTTTTTTACTTCTTATTGAGAACCAGCACAAATCAGCTACGCAGACTACCGGATTTCATACGACAACATCGATTCGGACGAAATAATAGGAGGGTATGCCAGTTCATGCCTAGGGGATGTTTAGATGTATTAGCCAACAAGGAGTTCGTCTAACATTTAGAATTTTAAATACTGATTATTTCGATTATGACAGCAAATTTCTATTAGTATAATACTTGAATTATATGTACTAATCTTCTATTGAAAGGATTTAAATATTTGTTTTGAAACTGTACTCCAAACTCGTAAGATCGTTTTACTAGAATTACATAGCTCGATTATTGAATATCGGTTGCAGACCCCTCTACACAAGACAATTCATTTCCTTTTATAATTTGCCAAAACAAACTAAACCAGAATCGTAAGATTTCGTCGCCTTAAATTTTCAAATATATATAGACACATATCAGTATTTACTTACCGTACTTATTCATTTTGTTGTTCCTGAAATAAATCTCTTCCAAAGCAATAGTCGTAAATGTTGATTGGTAATTGTTGAAATTATTTCGCCGATTCTTAAAAAGTGGTAGTTTTTAAATAGTTTATTATTGATTTTTTTAAAATTGTATAGCAGATGAAGCTTGAAGAATTTGAGAAAGCAGAAGATTAGAGATAGTTGAAATGTTTTTTAAAAGGAAAATTTGCAATTTTTTTTGTACAGCTCTTCTGCTATTTTGACTGTTTTTTTTCGGTTAATTTTTAACGATTCGTGAACACAATGCAGGAAAAAACGCTCAAAACAACAACACCAAACAAACTGCAAAAAAATCGTATTTGCTTTTCTCGTTCAATTCACAAATTGGATTTGTTTTCTGAATTCCGCTATAATATCCATTAAATTTGTTTATAATTTTGGCGAAATTTTGATGGATCTATTTTTTTTAAAATATTTTTAAAGCGTTTTTGAATTTTATTTGAAAAATTTGTTTGCTTTTGAATTTATGAATATTTTTTCTCAAATGAAACCATTTTTTCACGGGGAACTATGTTCGATGTGTCGGTTGCAAAGGTAAAAATTTCAAAGTGGAAAACGTGAAGAAAATAAAACAAGCGAAAATGTGGAAATCAAAATTGATATATTTTAAGATATCCTGCTATGCATAT
>NW_016163366.1:0-9053 GCF_001687245.7 Rhagoletis zephyria | reverse complement strand
CGCTAAATAAATACAATTGAGACATTACTGTCGTCGTTCATAATTTGAGTACTTACTTATTTATTAATATTTTTTGTGTCCTCTTCGAGATTTTTAATTGAGCAGAATCAATTTTGTAAACTTTTAATTACCGTGCAAATCGTTTTTTCTCGTATTCAACCTTAAAGGTGGTGTATATATTGAATATTAACGACAATATTTTCATGGAGTATGTTTTTTTTTTGGGCCGTTACAATAATTTACTACGGCTCATATTTCAAATAAGTTATTGATATCTTTCAAGAATTTTAAGTACTTTCGCACATTACATAATTGGTATGTATTTCGAATCGTTCAACATATACTTAGTACATTTATTAACTAATTTTGCATTTCTAATAATATTAATTGCATAAATTCAAACCACAATTACGGAATATAAATTCTTTTTCGTTTTTTTTAATTTTTCGTTTCCTTGCACAATTATCAACATTCATCGAACATCAAGTACCTACTAATTTCCACGAAAAACTACTAATTCCTTGCTCTCTCGCACCACTCGCTACAGTCTGAAATTCGAATCATTCACTTGCTCTCCTAACCGCAGTGCGTCACACTCTTATGCAGCTAATCCTCCTCTAATCAGTGGAAGCATAATAAACTACTGTCGATTTACGCCGAAAGCCCAAATTGAAAAACGACGTTTCGGATTTTTTACGCTCACGCTCGTGTTCACCACCAAAGTAGGGAAACAAACGACCGCCGACACCACCGCCACCACTACCAATTGGTGGTGCACGTGTCGTTGAACTGCTGCTGTGACTATGACTGCTCGAGTGCAGTCCCGACGATGTGGAATAGCCGCCGTATTGTTGATGTGTTTGATGTTGATGTTGATGCTGATTATTGAGTAGAAATCCAGTAGGCGACATGTCAGTCATCTCACACGGCCAGATGGTGACCGAAGATGGGACCTTATGTATCCCGTCCGATAGTCTATAATGGTGGGATGCTGACCGGTTAACGATCCGTGGCGAGGACCTCGACCCCATCTGTTATGTTTTGGGCATATATTTCAATAAAGATTGTTTGGGTTGTGTATTTTGGGGAAAATAAAAGAAATTATGTTAGTATCTTGGTATAGAAAAGCAGAAAAAAATAGTGAGATATCTACTTGAGTTGATATACATACATACATATGCTGGTATAGATATAATGAAAGTCCTGCAGAAATTGATGGGTAACGAATAACGCAACGATTTCAACTGAATATTTAGTACTTCTAGCGAGATTTATCCGCGTAATATTTATAAGTATCGTTAATAGTATTGAAGAGGCCCCGAAGAGGACCCGTGGCAATAGAAAGGTAACAACTGCCCAACCCACTCACATTAAAACCGACTTTTTTATAGAATACCGAGAGATATCTTTAAAGTCGTCAAAACCTGCATATAAGAAATTGGGCCGCCTTCTTTGCAATTATTCACAGGGTTGACCAAAAATCACTACCGAGTGGATTGGTAGAAGAATAAAAAAACATATGTGCAGCAGATCAATGCTCTCAGTACCAAAAATTCTATCTGAACTGAAGTTAGAAGGTAAATCAGATCCATCTTTCTCAACTATAAGGCCGTGTTATAAGAAAAATTCCGTACATAAGCAAACCTATCTTCAGAAAAATATGACGTTTTAAAACCCGAACGCTTTCGGTATAAAATATTGTGGACCACCAGAACAACTCTGTTTGTAGGCAAGAGAGGCGGTCGAGAGATGGATGTTTTTCTCAAAAAATTGTTTTCAACTTCAACCCCGCATTAAAGTAGGAGTTCTGGTGCAGCGCACTAACAAATACACCCAAACTTTCTATACGTATACACATTTGGTTCTGCTGGTTTAGTGTGAAACAGTCGGCATACTCCGGCACTCGATGTTCCGTAATTTTCCCTATATATTTTGTTTGTGCGAAATTATTTAATTATTGGTGGAAAGCTTGATAATTATTCTGTTATTCGGTGATTTGCAAACAGCTGTTCGATATTAATTCGATTTTAAATCCACCCGCTGCCGAAAGGCGTAATGCATATGAGTAAGTAAAATTCATAAATTTTCTCTTGAAATTCTTTTTTTTAGGAAAAAAGCAACGAATCAGCTGTTGATAAACATATGTATATAGTTTACTAGACTAACAAAAGTAAGCTGAAAAGAACGGACACAGTTGGTAAAATTTCCGAGTACCAACTAGCAGTTTACCAAAACGACCGAAATGGGTGTGAAGACCCCTATTGAGAATAATTCTTCTGTAATTTTAGTTGGTAATACATATAGGTTTTGGATTCTGTAACTGGGAGTTTTCGAGTGTACACTGGAAATTGTGTACATTCTTCATTTTGCGATTCAGCAAGTATGAGAATAAGTTTTAACAGTCAAAATTGTGTACACTTCTCTTTCGAAAAATAAAAAATTTCATTCGGTGAGTTTTTGGTTGTGAGTTTTGCACTCAGTTAACACTCTACTTTCTCACACTTACAGAATCTAGCCCCTGGTATAATAGAAATTTAATTCGATGCCCGATCAATTTCCACAGGTACATAGTACATACGTAAATATTTTCTAAATTGTTTTTGCCGCTACACTCTTATACGATGCAAGTGATTTCTCTTCGATTTAGCTACATATTTGGTTTTGAATATTCTATATTAGCCTCCGTATGTATGGTTTTTACACAAAATAGATAATAATTGTGATATGCTTCTAGTAAGTAGAATTTTTACTGATTTACTGATGTGGATCGAAGTTATAAGTAGAATGTATAAAGTTTTAATAAAATATAAATAAAAGAATAATCAATGGAATAAGAAAAGTTCTTCGTAAAGCATGGACAGATAGGCATAGAGTGAAATAGAGACAGAGACAGCGTTTATAAATTGAGATATAAATAGGAAAGTGTTGCGTAAGCCAAAAATGCATTACGCAGTTACGAAATATCAAATACGATTAAGGCTATTACGTTAAAGCGCCAAAAAGCTACGAAGTTTACCGAGAGGTGAGATTACAATACAACGGCTAAGTGTGAAAAAAGTTCAAAAATATTTATCAAAAGTACAAAGGTGTGAAGTTAACGGTAGTTTTTGGTATGCTTACAATTTTTACATGCTCTTTGTTTATGTTCGAATTCATAAAAGTTAATTATATATAAAGTTTTTATTTTTATTTTTTATGCAGCAAAAAGCGTTAGCACTAGAAAAGCGGTGGTGGGCTAGCAAGCGTACAGAAGTTCGAAAGTGATTTAACAGTTCTTTACCTTCTATTTACATAAGTAGTACGTACATACGTATTAACAAACAAACGATAAGTGAGTGAAAATATAAGGAGAAGAAGCGGCCAATTCGAGAGACACGAGCAACCAGAGTGGTGGTAAGTACTTGGCATGAGAATTAAGCGCTTTTTAAGCATGATTCGAGTGCGTCCCGAAAACGTTGTTTTGTTGTAGTAACGTGTTGTGATTGGTGTTTTGGTCGATATAGTGTTTCATGTGGCGTTTTTTTTTTTTTTTAATATTTTATACATTCAGACACATTTTGGGAGTTTCACTCGGCAAAGGCATTAAAATTGACCGCATAGTATTTTTGATTTAATCTACAATCGTACGCGTGTATTTGGTGGTATCTGTGGATTACGAAGTAGAAAAAATATACTTATTTCGCAATGCAAATACAATATGTACCTATTAAGCAAAAAATTAAAAGAAGAACTTAATAAAATAGTGGTTATAAAGAAATTCATATTCGTAGCGTTGCCATTCCTAGCAGGAAATCAGATTTAGTTTGTTTTTTTTTTTAATCCATATGTTAAAATTCTGCTCTGAAATTAAAAACAAAAAATTGTAATTCTGCTATTCTCTTCAAAAGAGCTCTAAGTAAGCTATTCGATGCTTTAACGATGAACGATTCGTATGAACTTTTTAACGAGTACATTCTTCGATCACTTTGACGATGCTTAAGCGACGATTGGCAGCTTAAATGCTGTACAGTAAGTAGTAGGTGTATATAGCACTTGGGTACTTACCAAAGCAGCGGGCAGCGGCTACATTACAGTTACGTTTACGATTTACGTTTGCCTGCGCGTTTACGTTTACAACAGTTATGGCTTTTATTTAAGCCATTTTTTGTTTTTGTGTTTATTTACATAAGTTCTTACGTACAGTGAGATGAACTTCTTACGTTTACGAATGGTGAATTCTGTGCAATTGTGCTGTGCGCTCATTTGACATTTGTGTTCTGACATTATTTGCCTTTTAAGAATTGACGCATGATTGTGAGGAGCGTGGCCGTGTGTGTCACCGCCTATCTTGTGGTGGGTGATGCGACCACAACATCTCTTCTACAAAACGCCGGGCGGCTGTAGTTACGTGGTGTGGTTACGTGATGATTACGAGATTGTTAAATTTTTTTTTGGTTGTTTTTTAATTCATAACGTTTTAGTAAGCATTTGTAGTTAGTTAACCAATTTATTGACAAAAGTTTTGTTAGTTATTTTTTACGATAAAAAATTTAGTTGAGAAAAGAATTTTGAAAAGGAAAGTGAAAGATTAAAATTTAAGTAGAAGCGATAGTTGTGTGGCATACATATATCTTTGATATACTATGTATTTATGTTTATTTTTTTATTAATGAAAACCTATGTGTTTTTAGGTAATTCAACATAGTCCATAGATAGAAAAAATAATTGAAATGCTTGTCTAAGGCAAATACATAGTATAACGTTCAGCTACAAAAAAAGAACTCAGTGGAATTGCAAAATTTAATAAAATCTTATAATGGAACCTAACTGTCAAAATAACAAAGGAAAACATATGGGTTAGAGTGTCATTGAAGAATAAAATCAAGCTTCGCGAGTGTTCCTGCAGGAGTGATTCGTGAGCGAGCTTTTTAAGCTCACAACTCGGAAATCATAAATCAGCTCGATGTGTTTGTTTGCTTATCATGCATGCGACTATATGAATGTACATAATTAGTTAGAAAGAACGGAGAATATAAAGAAGTTACAGTTATAATGGTTACTGTGACAAGTTTTAGATAGCTTATTTGACCATATTAATATCCAAATCTTAAGGGATATTGATGTAAAAAATTCAGCTTCCCGAAACACTATATCGCGAATAACCACAAATTCTTTATATTTCACGCTTTTTGGTACATATGAGGAGTGTTTTAAAAGACAATAAAAAATCATAAAATATTGACCCTTCATACATACACACATATATACTTATGTATAATGTTATTTGATCTTTTCTGTGTTCAGTGGTGGCCACATAATTAGGGACACTACTTTTTTACAAGTTTTAACAGTTTTTCTTTATTTATTTTTAATTTATTTTAGTTTTTTTTAACAAAAATATAACTTTGGCCACAAAGAAACCCAAGTAATTCAAAGATTTAAATCTTATAAAAAATCACCGAATTTTAAAAAGTGATGATCAAAATTTCAAACTTTTTAATCCGCATTTCTTGAGAAAAATTCGGGTATGCAGTTCTACAGCCCATTCGATTTATTACAAGTTGTGCTAAAATTGTCCAACATACTCGTATTTTGTATGGCAGAAAATGCGTAACAACGTCGGCAAAACAATTTTCAAAAACTTTGAATATTATTTCTACTAAAATGAAATGGAATATAGAATTGTATACCCAATTTTTTTCTAAAAATTCTGATCAAATTGTTTGAAATTGTGATGGCCACTTTTATTTATTTTTTTTTTTAATTTGATGAACTTTTATACATATATTTTGTGCAAGGTTTGAAATTTTGAGTTGCATGGTTTCGGTTGTAAATTTTAAATACATATAAAAAAAATAAATGCCTTAAGTTAAAAAGAAATATTGCCTCTAATTATGTGACCACCACTGTACATACATATGTATGTATTTATGCATATCCGAAAGGCTCGATCCAGTACGGTCGGTAGAAATTATTTCACGTTAATTTCTGATTTTAACGTAAAAGGTGGGTATAGACTAGGATAGAGGTTTATGCAAATGGTTAAACAAATATTTCCTTGCTTCGTTTTCGCGATTTTCAGAGTAAACTTGAAAACAATTATCTGTTCTCTAAATTTTTCTTTTAGTGACCAGCTTAGAGCCAGCCGAAAAATTAGTGACTTTTTTTAGATTAGAGACGTCGTGAGACAGCTTACTTAATACAAAAATCGATTTTCACCGCGAAAAGTCTATATTCGTTACTAGAGACTGGTCACTGAATACCGGCATTATAGTCTCAACTTAGGTGACTTGAGATGAGACTGACTTATTAAATACCAGTATTAAAGGCATTGCTTTGACAAAATTAGTTGCAAGATTTTTATAAGGCAGTACTTCGAGGTTTGATAGAAGTTATTTTGCGAGATAGGAAAAGAATTTAAAAATTTATTTAAGAAAAAAAAATATCGCTGAACTTGCCGAGTTCGTGAGGAGTTATTCTATAACTAAATGTCCTTTTTCACTTCTAATAACTTTTTTTGACTTTTTTTCAAAATCAATTTAGTTGAGGTCTGGTCACACTGTAGCAGTAAACAAAATCCGAAAGCAGGAAATAATGTGGTGATTCGCTGTTTTCCCCCACAAACTAAACAACACTTTCTCGCAATCTAAAAAGGACGGTCCGGGCCGGCATTAGGGCGGCGAGAGGGGCGCCAAATTGAGGGGGACGAAAAATTCTGGGATAGCATTTAATTTGTTTATTGCATAACATTCGCGAATGTGAATTGGGGGGGGGGTGCTGACGAATCTTCTACTCCTAACTCTTGAAAACAACAACACAAATATCGGTTATTTACAAAACAAAGGAGATCAGGCCAGGGACCTCGAATTAAATCCGAGAGCACCGTTTGTACCATGGGGGTGGAAATTATTGAATTTGGTGAGGGGCAATGTTGCCTCTTCATCCAGAACATGCATTATTCTTTTTGGTATACTTCAGCGCATCTAATTTCTATTCTCAGCATCTATCCAGAGATGGACCATTTTCAAAAATCATGTCAAACTGTTATGCACAACTCTTTGGAAAAAACAGACTGGATATGGCAAACAAAATTTAGGTAGCTCTAATGGAGATTTTCTTTTATTCCGATTTGAGATATCCTGCTGTCCAACATGAATTTAGAACTGATTTTTTCGTTGTTCTACTATTTGACACTGCCCTAACTGCTGTCAAGCTGAAAATCTATGGGAATTTTCTTCTTACTCACAATCGCAAGCGTACCCAGATTCAATCGAAGATGACATAAATTTATAGACATTTGCGAAGATTATGAGAGGGTCTCGCTTTACATTCCTCCCGTTAGATACGAGCATTGAACATCTGAAGACTCGTTTTTCCAAAGGAATTTGGAATTACTTGAGTTTGTTGCTTCCAGCCATTGTATGTACATATATTCTCTGAAAGCAGATGGAATCAAAAACCCCATCGAACATTTGGTAGAAATATTTGGTGGTGGTGACAAACCCCCACAGAGCAGAATTTGTTTTGATTACACCGCAACTCCTTTTCACTCTGCTTAGAAACTTAGAAAAATAGAAACCACCTCTCTCTGACCAACGTTTTTCCTTAACCCATCATCTACACATCCGCAATTTAAGTGTAATCCATCCATAAAATTATAATTGGGACACTAACATAGAAGACAGACCAAGATGCTTTTAAATAATAACACTTTTTTGTTTAATTCAAAATGTAGTCCCGCAATAGAGGTTCATATTAATTCTTAACTATTTTGCGATCATAATTTTTTTGTGCAAAATTCTAGAGAATCTGTTTTGATTTTGTTTGTCGTTCATTTAAGAATATGTGAAATCTAAGATATAAAGCAAAAGTGTTATCTGCCAATGGCTGTTGTCAGTAAACTAAGCAAAACTTACAAATAATTAGGCTTAAATAATTTTAATACAAATGGTTTGTTTAATAAACAACTTTTAAATATTTATATTAGAGAGGTGATAGGCTCAGGAAAACATATAAAGATTTGTACCAGGATAATAGTTTGTATATCTGCTGATCCGCAATATGTAGTAAAATTTTTATTTTTTTTTTTTATTGTAGAATATGATTGATTTAGTCAAATGCAAAAAATAGAGAAAAACACACAATCAAAAAACATTAACTCGTTCAGTATCATTACAATATCAATTAGGTAAGGCAAAAAACATATCAAAAACGTTTTGCAATGTTTACGGTATTACAATATTTATGGTGTATGTGTTCGTATAATATATAGGTAGGTACTTGAGTATTTTTTTCATAGGCAGTTAAATATCAAATTTTACGCAAAAAGTACAATAACAACAATGACACTCTCACATTTTCTTTTAAGAGGAAAAATCAAATTTAAATAGAATCGATTTAGAATACATACAAAAATAAAAATAAAAAATTGACAAGAGTTGCAAATTAAATGAGAAAGAATGCAACCAATTGTGTGAAAGAATACCATAACCAGTAAATGAACCGAATACGAGTATAATAATTCAAAGATACAAATTTTGAAAACAATTTTTGAGAGCTAATGATATACACAAATGTATCGTCCCTCCTAGAAGTTTTGAAAAATTCATAACTTAACAAAAATTAAATATTTATACATACATACATATGTACGTATGCAGTACAGTAAAATTAAAGTTAAAAAAATAGGCAATCAATTAGCCGATTTCTTGCAGGCAGATCTATTATTTTTGAATACTGTTAGGCTATATGGTCCAGAGGGAATGTAGAACTTTATTGGTATGTGGGTCTCAGGATGTTGGGAAAATTTTAGAATGGCCAATGTTTTTTCTAACTCAACGAAATAGTTATTTTAGTATTCACGTATTAGTAGTAGCTAAAGTCCAATAACAAGAAGATGTTACCGATTCCAGTTTCTTTTTTTTTTTTTTAATAAAAGACGAATAAATTTCAGGTTAATCTATCCGTGGCGACTTTTTTAAAAAGCTTTAGTTTTTTTATTTATTGAAAAATGAAAGAAAACAAATACTTGACATTAATTTCAAATGTCTGCAATTATTTAAAGAATTATTCGT
>NW_016163365.1:31061-36943 GCF_001687245.7 Rhagoletis zephyria | reverse complement strand
ACGGATAATTTACGGCAAATTATCAGATAGTTAGTTTGGGTTTAGCTGGTTTCCTTCATTGGTTTTCAGATGGTGCCCTGCTAACTTCCACGGAAGTTAGCAGGGCACTCGATAATTTTTGAAATATGTCCGCGGCAAAATTATTCTTTTCACGGATAATTTACGGATAATTAGCGGCAAATTATGCGATAGGAATTTTTGCTTTGAGAAAAAGTTGTCCTGCCAAGTTCAGAGAGGTTGATATTCCACAGTGATCGGAAAGTTACCAAATGAATTTAAAAGTAACCAAATTACCAAACAGAAAAAAAAGTTACCGTTTTTGGTAACAAACTACCAAAGTGGCAACCATGGTTGTGATTGTTTGTTTGCTTCGGTGCTTTGCGTTTTGGTTGGTGGTGTTGTTGGTGTATTAGTGGTTCCGGGGACAACTTGTGCTATGGATAGCGTTGGGATTTTACTACAGGGCTGAATATTGCATGCATTGTGGTGCCTGTGGATATCAGTTTATCATAGATTTTTTTTTTTATAATTTTTATGTTGATAATCTTTTCGGAATACAATTATTTTCATAACTCTTCTTCATAAATGTCAATGATATTCTTAGCGGGGTAACATCTGTGTAATTTGCGATATGGCGTTGATGCCTTTCTCGATTTGGAAGACGTTGTGAGATGCTATTAGTCGGACTCTCTGCTGAGTTGGCGATGGCGGCGATGAGCAGGAAACGCGGAATATAGTCATCGTTTTGACGGTTCTCTGGGAGCAGGGGGAAATCGGTTGTTTCGGAAAATTGGCGTGTCGAAATATTGGTCAGGATTCAGGTTCTTAACGTATTGGTGTTGGGGGGGATTGACCCCGTTCGTTCCTTCGCGAGTGCGCGCTTTTAGTGCTGAGCTGGTACGCGAGCTTAACGTCCATAAACCTAGCTGACCCAAGTCGCCAAAAATCAATAAAAATTAGCTAGGAATTAGGTGTCTTTTAGGTGTTAATTAGGGCCTCCAAAATTAATTTAGGTGTTCCTTTGGTTTCCGAGAAATTCGCAAAAATGTGTGGGTCAGCTAGGTTTACGTAAACCTAGCTGACCCATCGTTAAATTTAGGTTTTAAATTTGGGGTGTGGCGCGTCACCGTGCCCATTGGACGATTTGCAGCCAGGAGGACAATCGGCTGTATTTTAAAGGCGCCTCCTCAACACCGGGCCGCCTTGCGGAGTAACTGTGGCCTTGCCACGGCACAGGGCTCTACCGTGGTCGACGACTGAGTTCCAATGCAAGAAATGTAGACCACTGTGCTTTCCTCGCCAAGCTGGTGGTCGTAAGAACAAGATTAATAAAACTAACAAAAGCAAAACCAACACAAACCAAATAAGGCATGAGGAAATCCTGACGTAGGAGGAGCTGGCCCTCTTCGTCGAACAAGCGATGCCAGATGACGAGCCATCTGCCAGCAATGGCATACGCCGAGAACCCGCACTTCCTCGTGGAACGCAACTTTCTCCCACCCAAAAAGGGACAATTGTCTGTTTCTGCTTCACAACGATAAAAGAAAAATACAAGTTTCACAATTTTTCGAAATTCGAATTATTTTGGAAATTATAGCTATTAACAGTTTTCGAAATTGTTTAAATTTTAATTGTTTTCTCGCGATTGGTAATACCGATTCTGCTCATATTTTAGACAGTTAAGAATGGTGGTGTCTTCTTAACATTTTTAATTTTATGTTTTGGGCTNCAAATAAGGCATGAGGAAATCCTGACGTAGGAGGAGCTGGCCCTCTTCGTCGAACAAGCGATGCCAGATGACGAGCCATCTGCCAGCAATGGCATACGCCGAGAACCCGCACTTCCTCGTGGAACGCAACTTTCTCCCACCCAAAAAGGGACAATTGTCTGTTTCTGCTTCACAACGATAAAAGAAAAATACAAGTTTCACAATTTTTCGAAATTCGAATTATTTTGGAAATTATAGCTATTAACAGTTTTCGAAATTGTTTAAATTTTAATTGTTTTCTCGCGATTGGTAATACCGATTCTGCTCATATTTTAGACAGTTAAGAATGGTGGTGTCTTCTTAACATTTTTAATTTTATGTTTTGGGCTAAATTGTTGTACGTTCTATTAGCAATTATGTATTTGCAGAAAAAAAAAATTTGCCGCAATGCATCGAGATGAAACGCTTTTCTCTTATCGCCAAATGTATTTTGTATGGAAAACGTTTGCTGTAGATATTTACCTCGCATGAGTTTTTCAACAAGTATTGACAGCGAGCCTAGCGCATTTGCGATACTCATTTCATCGTTTTCCATCCAAATACATTGGGCGTCAAGAGAAAAGCGTGAAGAACTTTCGTCTCGATGCATTGCGGCAAAATTTTGCTTCTACAAATAATTACTAATAGAACGTACAACAATATTAGCCCAAAACGCGATTTTAAAGTTAAAGTAAAGATGTCAGTAATATTAAAAATAATAATAACTTTTATAAAAAAAATGTTTGACCAAATAAAAATAAAAATAGGAAGAAAGCTCCATCATTCTCAACTGTTTAAAATATGAGCAGAATCGGTATTGCCAATCGCGAAAACACAATTAAAATCTAAACAATTTAGCTATAACTCCAAACTAATTCGAATTTCGAAAAATTAAGAAAATTTTATTTTTCTTTTATCGTTGTGAAGCATAAACAGATCGTTGCATAAAAAAAGGTCGGCCTTCGAAAAAATGGTGGCCCACTTCACAAATTTTTACTCATGTACATACAGTTGTCCACAAAATAATAAGAGTGCGATATTTTTACCAGTTTTAGCTATTTGTCTTTTGTCAAATAAATTCATATATGTAAATATCATATAAATTCAAATTTATACTTTGTACAAGAATTATAAAAATTTCGCAAATTTTCACCCAAGTTTCAAACTTTTTAATCAGAAAGAAAAAATTGTGGTATGCAGTTTTGTAGCCCATTTAATTCTAGCAGAAGTTTCAAGCTTCTAAAAAATTCCGTTGATTTATGGCAATTTGTTTTGCTGGCAGTGTCCTCCATATAAAAGAAAATTGTCAAACATACTTTGTATGGAAAAACGTGAAACACCTCAACCAAAAAAAAATCTCAAAAATTAACGACATCTTTAACCAACTTGAAACTTCCGCACGTGTGTCAAGTTAGCACTACACTTTTCGAATTTGGAAAAGTTAACTACGGCATTAATTGTAGTGTTTTTGTTGTAAATTTGTTGTGGAAAGAAAAAATTTGTAGCTCTCGTTTTTTAAGAAAAAATGGTATGTAGTAGAGCTCTAGATACCCGGGTATCGAGCAATTCGAGTAGCTCGATACTCGCTCGAAACTCGTTCATTGCTCAACTGCTCAAATGTTTGTTCAAAATTTTCGAGCTTTTGAACAATTTCATAAACAAAAGAAAATTTGTAAATTGTATTTGTCTGCAGCTGCTTTCTAATTCATGTTAAATAAATTATATTGTTAAATACCAATGTAACAATCTTTGCATTATATATCAATAATTTGAAAAATTTAAAAAGTTGTTACCAAAAATGTCAATATCATTATATATATATGTATACATATATATATCATATATATATATATATATATATATCATGTATATGTATCTAGAGCTCTACAATATAATAAAAAAACATTGCTCAAGTTACTCGAAAAAACTCGAATTGCTCGAGCTCATGCTCGAAAATTTTCGAGTAATGAGCATTGAACAAGTGTGCGAGTACTCGCTGCTCATATACCCGGGCTGTTTGAAAATGTGCGAACAAAATCGAGAGCTCTAGTATGTAGTGCTAACTTGATACCATACACCTAGTCGATAGAATTGAGATATCCAATATGTTACTATGCCATTAATTGTAGCTTTTAACTTTAAAATTTGTTGTGGAAAGAAAAAATTTGTAGCTCTCGTTTTTTAAGAAAAAATGGTATGTAGTGCTAACTTGACACCATACACC
The DNA here is from genome assembly GCF_001687245.7 of Rhagoletis zephyria. Lineage (NCBI taxonomy): Eukaryota > Metazoa > Arthropoda > Insecta > Diptera > Tephritidae > Rhagoletis > Rhagoletis zephyria. The sequence continues at coordinate 32,972 of NW_016163365.1, read as the reverse complement.
TAGTCGATAGAATTGAGATATCCAATATGTTACTATACCATTAATTGCAGCATTTAGCTTTAAAATTTGTTGTGGAAAGAAAAAATTTGTAGCTCTCGTTTTTTAAGAAAAAATGGTATGTAGTGCTAACTTGACACCATACACCTAGTCGATAGAATTGAGATATCCAATATGTTACTATGCCATTAATTGTAGCTTTTAACTTTAAAATTTGTTGTGAAAAGAAAAAATTTGTAGCTTTCGTTTTTCTGGAAAAAATTGAGTTGACCCTTTTCCGAACAAAATTTAGTATGTAGTGCTAACTTGACACCATGCACCATTGACGACAGAATTGAGATATTGAAAAGGTTACAACGGCATTAATTGTAGCTTTTAACTTTAAAATTTGTTGGGAAAAGAAAAAATTTTTAGCTTTGTAGTGAGTTGACCCTTTTCCGAACAAAATTTAGTATGTAGTGCTAACTTGACACCATACACCTAGTCGATAGAATTGAGATATCCAATATGTTACTATGCCATTAATTGTAGCTTTTAACTTTAAAATTTGTTGGGAAAAGAAAAAATTTTTAGCTTTGTAGTGAGTTGACCCTTTTCCGAACAAAATTTAGTATGTAGTGCTAACTTGACACCATGCACCATTGTCGACAGAATTGACACATGACAACATGGTGTGATAGCTATTGATCGTCCAAATGCCCAAAACAATTACTTGACACACGTTGGATGGTTTACAAAAAGTTTTAATTACTGATTATAATAAATTTACGAAAAAGATGCAATCTTTTAAATTTTAGCTGCCTGTCAATCCATAAGGGATCAAAGTTTACCACGCACCAACGAAACAAGCATGCATTTTTTCGTACCAGGAGAAAGCATCGAAAGCCTATACCTTATCAATGCATAAGAGCCCTGCAGTAAAATTTAGAGACAGTCTGGCAAAGCGCTAGTTCCGAACTACATATCTCAAAACTATCTCTGAACTAGTGCAAAAGGAATGCAGAGCGGGACAGTTGAAGTTTGCGGTGTAAATGTGCAAATGCTCACTACTCGTACAATACGAAAGTAGCTCACGAGAAGACCTCCGACTCAACTATCGTTAGTCGTGAGTTCAAATCGCGGTGGAGGCAGTTGTGAGTTTTCAAATTTAATGATTTCCACAAAAAATTTACAACAAAAAAGCTGCAATTAATGCCGTTGTAACCCTTTCAATATCCCAATTCTGTCGTCAATGGTGCATGGTGTCAAGTTACTAAATTTTGTTCGAAAAAGGGTCAACTCAGTTTTTTCCAGAAAAACGAAAGCTACAAATTTTTTCTTTTCACAACAAATTTTAAAGTTAAAAACTACAATTAATAGCATAGTAAAATATTAGATATCACAATTCCATCGACTAGGTGTATGGTGTCAAGTTAGCACTACATACCATTTTTTCTTAAAAAACGAAAGCTACAAATTTTTTCTTTTCACAACAAATTTTAAAGTTAAAAACTACAATTAATAGCATAGTAAAATATTAGATATCACAATTCCATCGACTAGGTGTATGGTGTCAAGTTAGCACTACATACCAGTTTTTCTTAAAAAACGAAAGCTACAAATTTTTTCTTTTCACAACAAATTTTAAAGTTAAAAACTACAATTAATAGCATAGTAAAATATTAGATATCACAATTCCATCGACTAGGTGTATGGTGTCAAGTTAGCACTACATACCAGTTTTTCTTAAAAAACGAAAGCTACAAATTTTTTCTTTTCACAACAAATTTTAAAGTTAAAAGCTACAATTAATGCCGTTGTAACATTTTCAATATCTCAATTCTGTCGACTTAAAAAACTATGTCAAGTTAGCACTACATACCATTTTTTCTTAAAAAACGAGAGCTACAAATTTTTTCTTTCCACAACAAATTT
>NW_016163365.1:27116-28584 GCF_001687245.7 Rhagoletis zephyria | reverse complement strand
CTTTTGCGTGTTTAAAACTTGCGTTTTTCTAGAAATTTTTCTGTCGCTCGAATGCCGTTTTCCCGTTTCTTATTTACTTGACAAAATCTATCCGTTTTAGCGTTCGCTCGTTATGTATATCGATACATAGATATGTACATATGCATGCCCTTTAACTTCGCTCGTTGTTGCAATGTCGAAAACTCTCACACTGCCTCGCTGTCGTCGCTGTGCAGGCTTTTGCGCGTTCACCACTTGTATGCTTGCGATCGCTTTACATATATTTATGTACATATGCCGTGGATATTATACGTTCATATGTTGCATGTACATTGAATACATGTCGTTTCTCGTTCGTCAGCGGCTGCTTCAAATAAGGGTGATTTTTACTGCGTTATTTACTTACGAAATTGTCGATATGCGTTGTTTGCTTGTTTGTAGGCGGAATGAATCCTTCTTCTGAATTGTAAACGATGATTTTTATTTAAATAAGATGTACATAGAAACGGTAATTAATATATTGGAATGAAATTATGTAAAAGTGAATGATATATTGTCTCGGCTCGAGTACTGCGTATGCGCGGAAGAATACGTGTGCTCGCCTGAGCGGTCGTTCAACAACTAACTCGTTCCTGTCTGTGACACTAATAATGGCGACGTCTTGCGCTTATTTGCAAATAGTACCACTAATCAATACTTATTTGCGTGATTTAGTTATTTGCAAATAAAAAATTAACTCAGCGTTTATACGGCAAAGTTTACCATTTTGCAAATTGTTATTTGCAAATAATACGTGCGTATAAACGTAGTATGTGTTTGCTTTCACCACATTTTTGGTGAACTTTTTGTGACTCCTTCTGAGTTGTTGCACTGCCCAATTTCGATTATCGATAACTGACGATAGTTGCCATTCGTAATACAAATTTTCTTTCCAGTTGCGTTGCCAGCTGCCAACCGAACCGTGGTTGCGTTGCTATCCGTAATCGACCCACTAATTCCGGCATATATTTGGAAAATTGAAAACCAAAATTTAAAGATGGGTCAGCTAGGTTTACGTAAATCTAGCTGAGCCACACATTTTTGCGAATTTCTCGGAAACCTAAGACCTAAATTATTTTTGGAGGCCCTAATTAACACCTAAAAGACACCTAATTCCTAGCTAATTTTTATTGATTTTTGCGACTTGGGTCAGCTAGGTTTACGCACGTTTTGTGCGCAAGTGCGCTCGGGTATTGCGAATTTTATTTATTTATTTGTTACACAGTCTTACGACTTAATAATACAACTGTGATATTCGTACATACATATGTATGTGAATTGTTATGTTCTTATTGCAAAAATTATCAATTAAGTATAAAATTATGTACACAAAAACTATATATATTATATTACATATGTCTATATTAGGCCGCATGAATAATAAATAATATAAAAAAAACTTTTTAATATACAACGCTTTTATAAATGGACTAAAAAGTAGAAAATAATA